>NW_027094121.1:810000-997500 GCF_029207755.1 Chamaea fasciata
AAACTCAGGATCTGCCTTATTAAGCATTCCCACCGTAATCCCATCTGGCCCGGGAGCAGAGACTCTACACATTTCTTTCAAGTTCTTATCAATTTCTTTCCTAGTGATTAGAGTCTCAAAAGCATAGTTAAAAGCCTGATGGTATGGTGGAAAATCCTCGAGGCCTTTAAACCCTACGGATGTTTCCCATCTTTCTTTAAAGGTTTGGTGGACAACCTCAGATGGAATAGGACATTTCAAAGCCTCCGTATCGTCCATAATGAGGCGCGCTAGCCTTCCTCTATGATCCTGGAACAGTTTCTGGTATCTTAAATACTTAGCTTTTCTCAATGTCTTCTTATAAATCCATTTGGTTTTATTCTTGGATTTTTTCTTATCCTTCCCTCTAGATGTTTTCTTACTCTTTTTCCTTTGCTTAGTGTTGCTTTTCTGACTGAGCTGTCCTAAACCTCTTTCAATAAAATTTTCATAAACCTCATTAACCACTTTCTGCGGATCTAACCCATCTAATATTTTCTGAACCGCCTCCTGGTAATTAGGGAACCTGCCATCAGCCAATTCTTATTTGATTACGTTTAAATAATGTTGTTTCAATTTTCCTTCTCCAAATAATCCAAGCATAGGTCTTTTAGGAGCGCCATCAATCCCCTCTTTCTCAACCTCATTATTAACTTTAAGTTTTTTGGAGGGGTTATTCAAATTGCGCCTCTTATTGCTAATTTGTTTTCCCGTCTTAGATGGAATATGCTCGGCTATTTTCTGATTAATATTTTTTTCATTGGCATAGGTCACCGCTAATTGTCTTAGGAGGGATTCTTCCTCTTCAGTCCACACCCTTTTACCGCCTCCCTTCGCAGAGGTAGCTCCCTTTACCGAGGCAATCCTTTCCTCATTCCTCACCTTTGGGTGAGCGTACCTTTTATGTTGACTAAGGCCACTTTTGGTGTTAAATTGTTCGTGGCATACCTCACACCTCCAATCACCCTTTTGAACCACTGCTCTTTTACCAACACACCGTGGCATGTGACATGCAATACTGTGGTACTTGGTGTTTTGTTTCCCACATTTTGAGCATTGGAACATGATGTTCTTATGTCCATGAGCCCTTTTTAGATGTTCAATAAGGCCTAGCATTCTCGTAAACTGGGTTGAACAACACGGACAAGGCGGAATGGTATCTGAGATAGAAACCATAGGTGTTCCCATAAGCCTATCTGCTGTGTTCTCCCCAGGAAGAGCTGCAGGTGTATCACGCTCTTCACACCCTTTTTTGGCACACTCAGTCCCATCTCCCTTATCCGCTCTGATAAATCGAGTTTCATAAGGTTCTGGGAACTCAGCCAGTCCCTCCCAGACTTTTTCATGATGAAACCCATCTACATATACATGTTCAGAATTCAAGAATTCCAAACTAGCCAGATGGAATTCTTCCTTGCTTACAGTCTGGGCTTTGATAGGACTATCAGCTGGCCTAACTATAAGATCTAAATCGTTAGTCTGAATGGCAGTTGATATGCACCGTAATACAAGTGATTGCACCATTTCCCACCACGATGTTACTGTGCCTTGAGGGAGATCAGAGACAGTAGCTGTCCCTCAAAATCTACTGATTGTTTCCAACTGTACCCCGTGGACAAGGGTAGAGGTGTACACTTTTCAATCTGAAGAGCAGTTTGCCCTTCCGAGACAGTAGTCAGTCCCTCCCTACCGCTCGTGCCCTATTACACAGTCGCGGGCAAGGTCACAGCTGAGGGTATTCTAAGTTAGCAGGCAGCCCTCTCCGCTCTCCTGACTTTGTCCAACTGTAGCCCGTGGACAAGGCTTCGGGTGCACAATTTGTGGCCTGAAGAGCAGTGTCGCCCTTCCGAGACGGTAGTCGGTCCCTCCCTACCCTCGTGTCCATGCGTGGACAAGGCCTTGTGCCCCTTTTTGTGACCCGAAGAGCAAGCCCATCATTCTAACTTTCTGCCTTCTGGTGGCAGATTCTGTTGTGCTTACTTTTCACAGGAGAACTTCGAGGGACATGAAGGCCATATAAAACATGATAAATATTTGAAATTGGGAATTCTCAGAAGTATTAATGAACAAATTGGCTGCTACAACTAGGGATTTGGCCAAATTATAACAACCATTGCAGTCATCCTTCTTGGCTTTGGGGACACATCAGTGGTTGCTATCAAACATATTACCAAGCTGGGAAAAGACAAATGTGAATGATCACAAATGGATAATCGATACACTTGGTGCCACACAAAGCAATGTCTCTTTGGCTCTCAGCTGTATCCAGGCACAGCTATGGATGCAGTCAGTTGCCGCCTCAATTATAAGAGAAGGAGAGGAAGGCACTTTTCCTGCTGAAATTCGGAAAATAGTTTGGGACAATGCCAATGATTTTGAAAGAGATTTCCAATCCTGGTGGATTTTAGTGAATTTTACTTACAACCCCAGTACAAACACAGTCACAGTTTTTGTGTTATGCTGTCAGTTGCCGCCTCAATTATAATAACCATACGTAATGCCTCAGTGCACCTGATACTGTTAATGCAATTATCGCTCAAGATATTTGTCTGGACACAGAACAAAATATCTGCCACTTTGAAATTCACCCTAACCAGACTTTTGTAACAGTGCTAATATATATGGGCAATGGGTGTGCATGCTCTAGAACTGCTTGTGGTGTTGTAGTTTAGAAAATGTAGTGGTGGATACTAAAAATCACTCAAATTACTGTGTTTGTAACTTTATCAAAATTATAGGATGTGATTGTCCTTACATAGCCCCAGTTACCTCTTATTACCTTTTACAATCTGATTATACAGTGATGCACAAATTATTGTCTCCCCCTGTTGGGATGAATCTTATTTTGGTGAAGCAATTGTTGCTTCATCAGGACTTAATTGAAGTTTTGGAAAAGGTCAAGAAAAACAGACAGAAAACCCTGGTAACTATTCATCACAATGTGAGAAAAATACATTATGTCATGGAAAGGGTAAGAAAAGATGCTGAACACAGGTGGTGGGATACCCTTTTTGGGTGGTCACCTACTGCCACAGGTATCCTGAACAAAGTGTGTCATCCCATTGTTGTTCTTTTGATTTTAGTTTTGATTGGTTTTGTTTTCTTAGCAATCTTATTCATTATGAATTGGAGATTGATGAAATGGTTAACGCAATTGATGTCTATAATGAATGTACACAATCCATCATTATAAACTATAAATAGATTATATTTAGGTGAAAAATAGTTTTTATGATTAGTTTTGATTTTTATGATTTGATGTTTGGATGAATTGATGTTGGATTTTTGTGATTTGTTTTGATTATTTGAAAAAAATGGTTTTTAAAAATTGTTTTAAATTATTATTGATTGTACTTTTGCTAATTATTATTTTCAGAAATTGTTCTAATCAATATTGATTGATTCTGTTTCTCTTTTATTTCCTTTCCCTATTTTTCCTTTTCCTCTCTTTCTCTCTCTTTCTCTGTCACTCTCTCTACTGTCTCTGTTTTCTGGGATATGCTACCAACGTGGACGAGTCCTGAAGACTTCGCAAGACTACGAAATCCTGCTGAAGGAGCTCTCTTGACGACAATCGTGAGTCACGGGGTGGTGTAAGAGACGGTCCGAAGATCCCTCATCTGCCTCACAACCATCATCAAGGACAGAGACTGAAACCCCTAAAAGGGACTTTAAAATCTCAACATAGGAGTTCTGGCCTGGCTGAGGTGAGATGTTGGCCGAGTGCTGCCTGCCGGTGTGTTCGATGGAAAAAACCCAGCATGCGTATTGAAACATCAGAACCTGAGCAGAAACAATGGGCAAGTCACGGTGAAGTGACCGCGCCTGCTGACTTGTACTGGTTGACACTGTACCTGCTGACGACCGACTTGTTCTGAGTTCTCAAAATGAACACACTGTAATGATTTCCCCCACCTGTTTGGCCAACTGCCTGTCGCTTCAAAGAGGACTATAAGGACCCCTGAGTTAATCACAGACTTTGAGATCTCCCCACAGAAGAAGACGGGTCTGTTGGCTGGACCACGAGGATTTCATCTCTCCGTTGGTAGCTATAACCCACCCCCACTTTCTCTTTCCTCACTATCCTTTATTTCCCTTCAAATCCCCTCTATTGCACTTCTGGGCACTAAATAAAAATGCATTTTGGATTGAGCAAACTGAGTTGTCCCCCGCTGTGTCTTTTGCGCCTTGAGATCCCTAAAACGAATCATCAGGTTCCCCGCATATATTTGCGGACCCTGACAGCTTTTCAGCTGCGGGGGGGAAGGGACAAAGGCAGCGTTAGAGACACATTGGGGCCACTGGGATGGACTGGGAGGCAGGGGAAAGCAAGGGGGTACCTGGGAAGAAGCCTGCAGGGAGCAATGGGGGGGTGCAGGAGCTGCTGTGTTCCTGCCCAGAAGTTGTGGGGTCCTGACCGAGAGGCACAGATGGGGCAGGGGCTGCGTCCTGAGTCATCCAGTGGGGTCCTGGGGTGACAGGGGCGAGAAGGCAACAGGAGCCCTGGGAAAGGGGGTTCCCTGGGAAAATTCCATGGGGCAGGGCTGGTGTCTAGGCGATCAGCAGGGGTGCACTGGGCCGTGTAGGACAGACTGGGATGACCTGCAGTGTGGTGGCCCTGTGGGGGTAGGGTCTGAGGCCGGCAGAATTCATGATACCCACAAGCAGTGTTTTCACTATTTCAACATTGTCTAAGTCAATCTCCAGAGGGACCAGGAGACCTTGCAGGTCCCTGGGATGACCCTAGTGTCAGCAAGGGACAATAGGACCAAACTGCCCCTCCATTCCTAGAGGGGATGCCCTCCAATCCCAGCACCCCGCTCCTCATCCAGTGATCATTTTCAGCCCTTTTCAGGAGTGCCTGGAAAGGATTGCAAAGGTCTGGGCTGGATTGGGCCTTGTAGGGCTGTGGGGGGACACGGGTGCATGGATCAGGGTGGAGGTGCAGACAATGGGATGGGGGTTGAGAGCCTCCAAGGAGATGAAAGACTGAAGTGGGGTGACCTGAAGAGCCCAAGGGACTGGGCTGAGGGTGTGGAAGGGGCCTTGTTGGATACAGGGGAGAAGAAAGGAATTCCATTGTAGGGACATGGGATTGCAAGGGAGGGGCTTGATGGAGACAGAAGAAACAGGATAGATGAGGACAAAACCAGAGAGGCTGGGAGATGGTTTGGGAGTAGGTGAGGAGTCCAGGAATGGCATCAGGAGACGGTGCTGCCGTGGACAGGGAGATAGGCAAAGGACTGAGGGGGAGAAGGGGGGAAAAAGAATTGGGAATGATCAGTGGGAGGGAATCCAGCCAAGAGGAGAACCTGGAGAGGAGATGTCTGAGGAGGCCAAAAGGATGGGATGGTAGGCTACATAGGGTAGGATACAGGGACATTGTGATATTGGGCCTCATCTTGGCCTGTACTGGGAGGCACAGCAGGATGGGGAGGAGCAGGGCCATGCTGAGCAGAGCCACCTTCATCTTCCTATCACACTGGGCAGCTCTGGCTGAGGTGGCACCAGAGCGGGAGCACCATAATCCCCTCCAGAACTTCTCCCTGCCCCCTCCCGTACATGCCTCAGGCCAAAACCCAGTTTAGCACAGCCCTCAGCCCTGGCTATGAGCCCAGCCCTGGCACAGAGTCCATCCCTCCTGCGGCCCTGGCATCTCGTCGACTTCCTGCACGGGCCGCCTGCCCCTGTAGGGCCCAAGTACCTCTGGGGGCCAAGGGATTTGGCAGGGACCTGAAGGCAAGTGGATCCCTACTCCAACACTATCCATCCTCCAACAGTCCCCCAGATCCCCGCATCTCCCAGTGCTCCTCCCCTCCGGGAGCTTTCCCTGCAGGACACTCTAGAGCTGAACCCAGCCCCAAAGTGGAATGTGGGAGAACAATGGGGTCATGGCTAATAGGATCAGCCGCATAACTGGGATCTCCAGGCAATGGGGAATGGTGAACACCTGCAGACACAGCTGAAGCTTTGAGAATTACTCAGCTGTAGCACTTGCCACATCCACAGCGCCCCATTTCTCAACCCTGCAGACACCAAACTGCTTCTGTCTCCAGCCCCAGAGCAGATTCCAGATGGGAGCATACCCTGCCTTGCCTCTCGCCCTGTCACACCTGCAGCCACTCTGCCATCTCAGAGTACCTGGCTCCCTCTCTGCACAGCTGCCCCGCACAAAGACTCCCAGGGATCTCATCCCCAACAAGGCTCTAACTGCCCCAGGCTGGGACCTGCCCACAGCTCCCCAAGGGCCCTTGTCCCCACAGAGGGTCTCTGCAATGCCCTGGCAAGCCAAATACTAGGACAGTAGACATCTAGACACGTCCACACACACACACACACACGCACACACACACAGAGGGACACAACTCTGGGTTTGCTGAAGGGGTTTATTGATCATTCAACAGGAATGTCCCTGGGCTCAAGGGAAAACAGGGGAGTCACTCAGGGACGATCATCTCCTGATGCCTGTGGAGCTCCCTGGGCGGCTGCTGGAAGGGGCCGAGCCGGGGACAGCGCAGTTCCCGGCCGTCCGGCAGCACCCGCTCCCTGTGCAGTAGAAGGAAGCCGCGGGGCGGGCGCCCGGGCGGCAGCAGCGGCCGCGCCCTGGGGAGCTGCTGGGAGCCGCAGGGCGGGCGCCTGCGCCCCTCCCGCCCCGCCGCCGGCCGCTGCCTGTTGGCCGCGCTCCGGCGCCTGATGCGGAGCAGGAGGTCGGGGCGGTCGCGGCGAAACCAGGGGTTCGCGTAGTGGCGCCAGGCGCCGGCATCGCCAGGCCGGCCCGGCACCTAGCGGCAGCCGTAGCGGTTGAGCTGGCGCAGGAAGTTGCGCAACCGCGTGGCCCGGAAGGTGTGCGGGGCCGGCCCCTGGGAGCCGCCCGGGCCGAGCGGCTCCCGCTCCAAGAGGGAGCGCTCGATGAGCAGCCCCCGGGCCTGGCTGTCCCAGCGCACGGAGCGGACGCGGGGGCTGTTCGCCAGGCGCCACAGCTTGGCGGGGAAGGTGCCGGCGCTGAGCCCGGCGGGCAGTGGCAGCTCCGCCATGGCGTCCATCGCCGACTGTGGCCACAACGGCCGGAGGGCAATGGCCGCAGCTCGGCTCGGCACGACTCAGCTCGACTCAGCTCGGCACAGCTCGGCTCAGCGCGGCACGGCTCGGCTTGGCACGGCCCGGCTCCCTCCCCTGTGCCCAGAGCGCTGCACACACTGCTCACCTTGGCCAGGAGTTACAGGGCAGCCGGCACAAGGGTGGCAATCCTCAGCCAGGCCTGCAGCCCTCGGCTGTGGTTTGCCTTTCTCTGCTCCTGTGCACGCTCCGGACGGCCGATGCCACCGGTCTGTGCTGTGCCCAGCACGGCCACGCTTCCCCTTGGGAGCAGCCAGCTGCCAGCTGGGCTGTGAGAGCGCAGGATTCGCCCGGGGCCCCCAAGAGGCACCCAGGGCCGGGCTGCTGCCTCTTGCAGCTCCAAGGGCCTCCTTGCAGCTGCCTCTGCCCCGGCTCAGGCTGCTCCGGGCTCTGCCAGGGCTCTGCTGGGGCTCCAGCCTGGGCAAGGCGGGGCCTGGGCTCACCCTGCAGCCGCTGACAGCTCTGCACCAGCTCTGCGCCTTTCCCAGCAGCCTCCCTGATCTTTCTGCTGTCTCACTTGGGCAAAACTCTCCCCCAGACAAAGAGATTGCACTTAGGGATACAAATGCAAGTGGCAGGAACCCAAATGCTCTCGAGTCAGAGCTCAAGGCCTGCATCTGCACAGGGTATTTGGGCTGCCCCACTCGTCCTTTGGTTCTGCCTGCAAATGCCACTGCCCTTCCTGCCTCAGACACAAGTGCCACAGCTGGGTAAAACCCAGCCAGTGGGCCATATTCCAAAGGCACTGCGGTCTGGAGAGCATGACGAAAGAAGAGCCTACTCCCCCTTCAAACCGTACCAAAGAAGGCATCAATGTCACTTTCCACCTCTAAGCAAAAACGGACAGTTCAGAAGGAAATGTTGAGCGTTCTCACAGGCTCAGAAGGAGGAGAATCTTCAAAATGACTTGAGGTTTCAGAAACTTTATTTACAATCCTAGGCCAAAATACTACCCTACAGTCCTAGGCTAAAATCCTACTCTACAATCCTAGCTACAATCCTACTCTACAATCCACTACGATGCTGGTGATGGAAGAAAAAGTTTTTAAGTGACTGGTCCATTCCTGTCAACTCCTTCCACTTCTTAAAGGTAAGGATGAGTGGCACCAGGCTGGATGTAGGCTTGGCCGATGTTACAAATGGATGCTGCACAAAGGAAAACAAAAAAGCCAAGAATGAACCATTACTTTCCAAGCTAAGAGCCCCAAAGGCAGGGTAATCTTTTTTTCAATGAAAAGGGGATTGAGTCAGAGTAGGTCTAAGGAGCAACAGTGGGACAACAGTGGCACAGCTTACTGCAAGAGCTGCTAAATGCCCCAGGCCTGGAAATATTTCAGGTCTGAGCATCCTGATCTCTTGAAAGAGGTCCCTGCTCATTGCAGGGCACTTGGACCAGATGACCCTTACAGGTCCCTGCCAGCCCAGCCCAGTCTAGGATTCCTGACTGTTCTCATTTGAACAGCACCAAGAGTGGAGGTGAGGAGGAGGAGGCTCCCCTGATGCCTTGCACTTCAGTGCAGGAGGAGCCCGTCCCTGGGACACTGTTTCCCCTGCAGCCCCTTGGCATTTTACCTGCAGCAGCTCCTTGGCAGACCAGCGCCACGCCTCGTCTCTCTGCAGGCAGCAGCTCAGGAAGTCACGCAGCAAAGGGGAGAGGAGCTTGGGCTGCTGCAGCTCTGGGATCCCTTTTGTGGCTATCAGGAATCGAGCAGCTTCAGAGTGCTCTAATTACTTCTGTATATAAAAAAACCCTGAGAAAAAGTGTCAGGATACATTTCATGAAACTTCCATGTTTCAGTAGCTATTACTCCTCCTACTCCCATTTTCTTCCTACACAGGGTTTCTTTTGAACTCTGGAAACATTAAAAAGAAAGTATTGCTTGGAGTGAATCTTACTTGCACTTTTAATTCCGTGCAGCAGCAGCTGGTCTCGCCTCCGTTACCTACAAAAACCAAAGTGAATGAGCAAAATACACAGGTACATTCCTTCCCTAATTTAAGAGGTAACATGTAGCATTGTCCAGGATTTTTAGAAGAGAAAGTCATTTAGCCACCCCCTGTGCTTACAAGCCCTTCAGAATAAGTAAACTGAAGTAATCAAGCTAAAGTATGTACCTTGCTGTGCAGGGTGCGAGTTTTCAGCACTGCAGGACCTGACCAAACCCTCCTTTAGCAGTTTGTCAGCTACATTCACAGAACCATTGTCAAACTGTTTCTCCACTGTGACTAAGTTAACATTTCCATTAATCCCTTTCACTGTAATTGTGACATATTGCTTCAATAATAGTTTTTTCAACTTGTCAAGCACTAATGGAGACCACTCAGCTTTCTCTATTCCTGCAAAAAAAGGAAAATCAAGTTTGTTGTATAAATAATTCCTTTAAGCTCTAACTTGAATCGTACGTACATGTTTTGGAAAATATGATGCTAAATTTTCCTAATACAAATAGCTTAAATTCTAGACATGATGAACTAAAATCATGTTTTCTAAACCAGCTTTTACCATGTTTACCAATATACAATTTCAGAAGATCATCATTTTGTTTACCAGTATTAAGGAATGAACACCACCACCTGTTCTGGTGGTATAATTTATAATGTTATTATTATTATGTTATAATTATATGAAATTTATAATGTTCAAGAAAACCAGTCAGGGGTTTTTGGGGTGGGGTTTTTTTTGCTTATTTTGGGGAGGCTTTTTTACCTGCAAGTGAACATGTAACTGTCTGAAAAGGCAGCTTCAAATAGGAATCTGTGATTGGCAGCACCTTTGAAAGGGGTAAAATTTCTGTGCTGCCATAGTCTCCATACAGTACTTTCACTGCAGCTTGGGAAACTTCCTGAACAACAGCCCTGTACCAATTGCCATTGCCTGAAAAGATTGGGACAAGAATGGTCATGTCTGAAGAATCATCTTATAAACACAGTTTATCCTGAGAATAAGAAACCATAGAGTTTTCCAGAAATTTTTAAATACTGTGGTGGATATATAAAAGGCCAATTGACAAGAAGCACAGTTAAGAGATCCATAAGCACTTTCAAGTTGTTTTTCCTTTGTCTAAAGCAAAAATGAAAGCTGTGTTTTACACTGGCCAAGGAAATGGAAGGACAAACGATTGTCTCACCTGAAAACTGAGCACAACAGGCTTCACCCAGTTTTGGTAGGAAGGGCTCTTTGTTACAAGATCTACAATAGTCTTCCAGTGAAATCAGCTCCTTAAGGAGCTTCTTTTGACCTAGAGAAAAAACCCACATTCACTAACCACATCTCAGTACAATGAAGAGCATACTTAAGCCCCCCTGCTCCCACCTTTGATATAAAATATAAATTTTTTATATTTTCTTCCTGCCCAAGATACATTTCCACACGGTTCAGTTCACCACACACATTCATTTTATTAACTAGCTTGTAACAGTGACTTCTTACTGCTACTAGGAGCAATGAACACTTTTTCTTACCTTTATTTGGAGCTGGTACAGCATAGAACAAATTTGGGCTTACAACTTCTGTTACCCAGACAGACATGGTTTCATCTACAGCCAATTCAATTGACTTCCAGTGCCCAACTGAGGTTGCTAATAGAAATAGCAAGAAAATGCAGTGTTATCACTGTCCACCAAGCATACATACATTTTAAGGAAGTGTTATTTGATATTTAGAATAAGTTTTTCAATTTCAGACACAAATACATTATCTTCCCTTCAGGAAGACAAATCTAAACCAAGATAAATTATCCTAACTTTGCTGCTCATAAACTGTTGGCATATAAAAATAGCTCAAGTAAAAAACACCTCAGAAAAAATAAGATCCTGAAAAGCAAACATGAGAAAAGGTTCAGTCATAGAAAACTTCTAATTCTCTGATTCCCACAGAGTCAAACAACCTTCATTTGAGACAAACACAGCTATTTTTACCTTTCTCTTTTTGTCTGTAATGCCACCTGCAGGGCAGCTGGTGTTCAACTGTAAAAACTGACAATATAACCAAAACTATGCATTGATATTAATTGTAGTTAAAAAAGAAAATAACAGTTAAAGGCTGGAATACTGAAAATTCTTTTTAAATGTAAAAGTTAACATTCCTTTAATTAGCTTTTTGGTCAACAGACTTGTCTGGGAACTTATTTTTATCATGTAGAACTTCTTTTACAACCAGATTTTCTGAAGTTAGTATCTCATTGATCGTTTTTGGACAATCTGTGGAATTGTCAGTAAGCACTACACCTGCCCCATCCTCAGAAATAGAAGTTACTGTGGCTTGAAGCTCTAAGCCTGAAGTGTACATATGAAATCTTTTTGTAGCTTCTGGATTCCATTTGCTATTTCCAGGCTTTATACCTAGGAAGTAAAATAACTGTTAAAATATCTCCCTTCATTAATATTAATTTTCCTCAGCATTATAATTTCCTTTAAAAAATTTCTTTAGAGCATACCCTGAAATATCAAGGCCACTTTTACTACCCTAGGGCAACACATTGTCCTTCATCCTGTTAACTGCTCTCCCTCCTCCTCCTTTTTTCTAAATGCCAACATTTCCTCAGGACTCCAAAGTTTCATCCTCTATATTTTATGATTTAACCAAGTAAATCCTTAGCACAAACAACACCAGTAAAACTGTTTTTGAATCAGTATAATCAGACCTTTTTATCAAAGAAGCAGACAAAACCTATGTGTTTTAAGAGTGGGTGGGTGGGGGAACTGCAAAAGACACTTGAACAAAATGAGGTTTTGAGCTTATTCCTATTTCCACATTTTTCATTTTTAAACCAAGCAGACTACATCAGAAAGAAAGAAAAATTCTGCAGAATTTTGAATGGTGTGGAAAAGGAATTTGCAGAGCATTGAGAAACAGCCAAATACAAGTACAAATACAAGTACAGTGCCAAATGAAAGAGAACTGAAAGGCCAACTTGCTTCATTAAAACAGATTAGCTCCCTTGCCTTCAAAAATTTTGAGAAGTAAAGTTGAACAAAAGCACATTTACTCCTAGCAGGGCAACAACCAAAAACCAGAAAGCACTACAGGATGACGCAGTGCTAAACAAGCACCCTTTGACCAGTGAAGCAGTAAGTGAAATCCATGGAGATCACTCCAGAGAACTGGCAGGAGTTCAGAGAAGTGAAAGCAAACAAACAAATCCAAAACTACAGAATTACAGAGCTCTGCAGAGTATTCCCTGTCACCACCTCCTTCCCCCAAAGCAGCAAGTCTCTAAAAGCAAGAGCCCTTGTAAGAGAAAGTTCACAGGATTCACCTGAGAGCCAGCATTTAATGGCTTGAAATGGAAGTTTCAGGAACGAGGATGAGATCAGGCGGATATTATCCAGTAGTACCTCCTCAGTATTGCCATAGTCCACAAAGCTCACTCGAACACTCCCATCTGAAGTGACATCTTGCACCACCCCACGGTACCAGTTACCATCCTCTAATTTTAGAAAAGATTAAAGAAAAGATTAATAATTACTTCACAAATTTGCTAAGTTTACCAGCCTTCACTTGTTAGTAAATAAAAAAAATTCTTTGCTGTCCTCTGCCAATGTAAACTATCAGCTAATTTTTCATGCTCACCCTATAAAAACAAAAGCATTTTAAGTCTGTTACTTGCCAGAGTAGAAAGCACAGCAAAGGTCTCCAATCTCAGGCTCAAAAACATCTGGAGGTGTTTTCTGACAGTATTCAGACAACGATTTGTTAAGTGAGTTTAGAGCAAGTAACTCTGAAAAAACAAGATGAGATCAGTGAAATGAGCTGACTTAAATTTTATCAATGCTGTTCACTCTACAGTTTCCTTGTTAACTTTCAAATGCATTCCTTGACTATGTAAGCCAATGAACAAACATCCCTGACTTTTTAAGAGCTACCCCATATTTTTTGTTTGAATGACTTTAGCTCCCTCTTCAGCCACTGAATTTTGTCACATTCCTTTTCTAGCACTTAAAAGGCCAGTGGCAATCAGAAGTCTTTATATAGGCTTCTGATAGAGAAACAAGATTCCTTTTTAACTAATCCAATAGGAAGTCACATCTCAATGGCTGCACTTTCATTATTAGATCTCTAAGTTTTTATAAATTACAAGAGCGTACTAGAAGAGAGCTCCAGTAAACACTGTCTTGGCACAGGGAACATTTCTCTTACTTGCTTTTATTAACAGAATCAAGAAATCATGAAGGGTGGAAAAGACCTTCAAGATCATTTAGTCCAACCATTAAGCCAGCACCACCATTATCACCCCTAAGTACCATATCCAGATGCCTCTTGCACACTTCCAGAGGCAAGAACTCTACCACCTTCCTGGAAAACTTATTCCAATGCCTGGCCACTCTTTCAGTGAAATACAATTTAAGATATCCTTTGGCTAGGTTATGGTAACTCTTTCATTCTCCTCTACTGCTTATCTTCAACATTTTCAGATTTCAATACCATGATCCAATTTCTTTGTCACTCCACTTGTATTCTTAGACAAAAACTCCAGAGGAAAGCCTTCGTGCTGTAAGCTGACTTGACATAGTAGTTCATTAGAACTATAATAAATGACAAATCAGACAGAATTAAGCTGAATAAACTTACCATGGCTGTTTGAAATCTGACAGTAGAATTCTCCAGGATTGTACATTGTACATACTATGACACTGAGTGTTTGGTTAAGAGTTAATTTAATCCACTTGCACATTCCTTTGTTCGTTGTGTCCTCTAGAGAGGACAGAGAAAAGCACAGAATTAAAAGAAATTAAAGTAACTTTTACAGGAAAAAAAAATAATCCCAAATGCTTATTCCCATCCTCGAATTTCTTGTTATAAACTGTCCAACAGACTAATTACCAGTGAGAGCCTCTTTGCAGACTAAAGCCAAGTAAGAAAAGCATGCCAGCTGTTTGATGCATTTCTTCATTATCAAAAAGAGCAAGCCATAGATAAGAGGGAAGAGTAACCACACAGAAAGGTAAAGACTAGCTGGCAGCAGCCTGGGAAAGAGGGACACTGGGGAACCTTGGTTCCTGCAAACTGGGTAGGGAGCATAGAAGAGGGAAACTACTGTCACCAAGGCTACTGGAAACAATCTAAGGAGGAAGAGCAAAAAAGATGACTAGAAAGACTGGTCACAGAAATTTACACTGTATATTATACTCAGGCACCTGAAAGAAGCTTATGGACTTGTGAAGGCTGGACTTGATGAGCCAGACAGAAAAGTTTACTAGACAAGAGCTTGCATTCTCTGTGCCCACTCTAGCAGGAGGTTAAATAATGCCAGTGCAGCAAGATGTGTTCATATTCACCATGGGCTTGCTCATCATCACTCCCTCTGGCTGCTGGTAGGGCCATGCTCAGTTTCTCAGCTGCCCAGCTTTCCTTGATGAGAAGGCTTGATATATTTACTGCTGGGGTACCTGATGCATCTGTAAGCTCCACCACAGATCCAGAACTCTCTTTATCCACTACTTTTACTGTCAACACT
Source organism: Chamaea fasciata (assembly GCF_029207755.1). Taxonomy (NCBI): domain Eukaryota; kingdom Metazoa; phylum Chordata; class Aves; order Passeriformes; family Sylviidae; genus Chamaea; species Chamaea fasciata. The sequence continues at coordinate 824,592 of NW_027094121.1, forward strand.
TTGTCTTTCACCAGCCTTTTCATGTAAGAAATACCTTCTGAGGTCCATGATCCCAAGGGTGGCTTTACATCTAGAAAGTCGCATAGTATGGAAAGGTTTGAGGTCAGTCCAACTCTCATCAATGTGTGGACAGGTACAACAACTGCAAGTACATTCTGAAATATTTGCCGCATCTCGTAGATATGCCATAAAAGTTAAGAATTCTGGAAATAATGCCTACCATTACCTCCATCCTTCCCCATGTTTCAATGTGAGATAACTACAGGTGTGATGGTTATGTAATACCACTTGTTGTTCCCCTGTCTAGTTTGAAACTTTCATACCTGCCAGGCTACATCTTATGGCTTGAGCTGGCAAGTCCATTAAGATTGGAATTATAGGATGAAGTCTGGTCAGTGGAAGAGAGTCAGAATTACCATAATCCATATAGTCCACTAAAACTGTGTCTTCAGAAGCATAAGCTGTAACAGCAGCACGATACCAAAGGTTGTCTTCTAGAAAGGAAGATACGGATGTAATGTCTGAGAACACAATTTTACTTTTTTTGACAGGCCAATATAAAAATACATCCATCCCAGAACAGCTCAGGACTACCAGGTGTTGGCTAAGTAGCATTTTGAGAAGCAGTCTATCAGAGCAGCATCATTACATATAATCCCATTTGTTCTGTGCTTCTTTTGGGGACTGAAATGTCAAAGATATACTTATTTCCAACCCTGGGGAAATAGTACTTAGCAACATAAAAACCACAAATTTTCCATTCTATTCTAAATAATCTGAATCCAGTATTAAGAGTTTGCTCAATAAAGGGACATTTTAAATTTGGTACTTTACAGATATCGTTTTTAAATCACTACCAAGCATTATCCACAGCCAAAAACCAAAACCAAAAAACTCTATATGAAACATTTCTGAACATAATTACAAAATGCATCTTTTTGGTAATAAATTTAAGTGACATAACTTAGTATTTGCACTCCATTTTTACCTGTGAACTGGGCACAGCACACATTGCCAGCAGCAGGACGGAAAGATGGACTACTGGGAAATTTGTCACAGTATTCATTAAGAGATGCTTCAAGCTCAGCAAGTTGACCTGATGTTAAAACACATAGGGTTTGGAACACAGCCTGTCTTGCAATCATTATAAAATAATTAAGCTCAAAGCCTGGAAGAACATCTTGTAATCTAATGGAGATTATTTCAAATGTTTAGCATTGATCAGACTAGGGCTCCTCAATCATTAACATCCAAGAGAGAGCCCTCATGTGTGTCAGGGAACAGACAGGGAAAACCAGTGATGGATTTTTTCAGCAAAGTGACAAAGTTGATGCCAGTGCAAATTGAAAGCAAGCTAGTGGAGGCATGCCAAGAAGAAACCAAGGAAGACAGCTCTTCCAACAACAGGCAGATGATGAGGTAGGCCACTTCTTCCCAAAGGACACAATTTGCTACTGATTACCCAGAATTAAAAGGCTGCACATGGACACAGATGAAAAAATCACCTTCCTCCAGCCACTGCGTACCAAAGAGAAAAATGCCATACTAGGAATTCTACATCCCATTTCTAGCCCATCACTTACGGGCATTTTGCATCCGCTGACAAAAAAAGGCGTCAGGAGTTTTAATGTGAGAAACCACACCAGAAAATTCATCTCTGATACTTAAAGAGACAAACTTGGCAACTGAATCAGCACAGTGAGAGGAGTCTTCATCCTCGGGGAATTTTTTTGCACTTTCCTTTGAATGGTTTTCTGATACTGCACATAAAAAAGAAAAAAAGGTTGCCAATCAAAAGCTAGCTGACTTTGAAAATATAAACATACTGGAATAGTTTATTCTTTCTATTGATACTTTGGATTTTGATAGCTCCTGTCCTATTATGAAATTAATGCTCACATAATAACCACTACACAAATGTTATGTACTATATAAATATATATGAGCTAATGCCAGTAGTGACCTGAAGGAAGCTCCATTAGCCAACATTTTTAAGTCTGAAGTGATGCTAGTGAGCAGCTAGAATATTATGCAGCCCAGAAGGACTTAAAATTCCCCAAGTTCAGTTTGATTTGCTTGCTTACCGTTTGGAGAGTCTCCTTTGGCATCACATCCTGAAGTTAAAGGAGGCTTCATTTCTAAGGGAACTTTATTTAGGCAGTCTTCTAAAATACAGATACAAGAATAAATGATTTATCATACAAAATAGCCATCAGCTAGTTTCACTTCAGAACCACCCCCTGAGCCAGATCTATATCCCTATCACAAGGTGAGCATGTTCTACTTATTTGTTCAGCACTTAGTGTTTAAAATGCAAAACAAAGGTAATTTCAGAGCAGCTCAACTACTTGAGTTCTCTGAGCACATTCACAGCTCCAAGACTGTCTGACTTCATAAAATGAGCAAAGCAGTAACAATCAACATTTACCTGCAGCCCCTAAAGACTGTGGGCTGAAAAACTGATCATAGCTTTTCAGACACAAGGATTCGTAACTTACCTCATTATTTACAATACTGAGTACGGAATGATTTAGTTGAGATGTCTTTGTAAATTCGGGTTTCTCAGCTATTACATACTCCATACCTGATGCATGAAGCCGTAGTCCTAACTTTCAATACCATTATGTTGCTTTGATTTTTTTAGTTTTCTGATGTTTGCATTTTTGTAGTGGAGTTTCTCACGTTTCATGTAAGCTTAGCAAGGTATTTCAGGCACTGACATTTTATGGAAAGGTGAAATAAAGTAGAATTGAAAAAAAAAAGTCAAGGGAGTGGTTGGGAAAGGGACAAGAGGGAGGAGGGCAAAAGAAAAAGCACTCATCTTTTACAGGTGTTGGGGAGGGCTGTTTATTGTGGTAGGATTTTTACCCACACAATCAAGCACTTACGAGAATCTGGAAGAACATCATCTACAGCAAAACTCAACCTCACTTCCTCCTGTAATATATCAACACCAGTTAGTGAATAGCGCTTTCTCATGAGCTGTGGAAAAAAAAGCTGGCAATGCCTACATCACATCCTTCTCCTTTTGGAACATAATGGGAAAAGAAACACTTAATGGACTGGAAATAATTATAATTGGAACAAGAGGGGATAGTAGATTATTTCCCCCTAAGTGACTAAATAATTAAGGCCTTCAGAAATATTGCCTTGCATATTAAAGCTGCTTCAAGTGGGGCTTGAAGTGCAATCAATTCAACTACCTTCCGCACTCTCTTCCAAAGAACTGGCAAATTAAGGTAAAAATAAAGAATCCCCAGAAGCTGAACTACCCTATTTAAAACAAGTACAAGTTATGTTTAATATGAAGCTGTTCAGCTGTAGCTCCTTAGAGTAAGGAAGTTCAAGAAACTCTGCAAAGATACACTGAACATCAATGAAGAACAAGACTCACACATTCTCCTGGAGACTCACACATTCACCTCCTCACACCTGTTTTACAGGACAACTCAGCTAAAATTCCTAGTTATAACACTCTCATAAATGAGAAGAAAAGAATTCCACCTGCTTTCCTGTAACCTTAACACCCCAGAGTAGATTAGAGCTGCTGCTTTATCTGCTGGCATCCATTTTTAAAAAGTCTAATTTAATGTAACGCACCTTAATATCATTCAACATGCAATCTGAGCTCTCTTCTACAGAACTTTTGAGAGCTTCAAAAGGTGAACAAGATAAAAAAGCCCCTTTCATTCTTTGAAAATAAAGTGACTGCAAATTTTTTATTCATATTGTGCAACCATTTGGTAAAAGGGCCCTCACCATCAGTTGATCAGTTTCATTAGAACCCAGTCACAAGCACACACACAACAGGAACTAACAGGATGAGCTAACAGAAGTCCCATGACATGTAGCTTCCTTTCTAAATTCCTTCAAAAAGTTAAACAGATGAATAAGCTACTTCAAAGAAGTACATGACAAAGGAGTTCTACAGGCTAGTTGGAGGTTTGCAAACTTATTCACCTTCATAGATGTGATCCCAAGAAAACACAAAGAAAAATCAAATCCTGCAGAAGAGTTCATAGGAAAACTGGAAGAAATGTTTGGCTCAAAGTAAGATCAAGAGATTTCAACACATTACAAAGGAGAACTGTGTCATCTAGTTCCTTCCACAGCAAAGAACAACAGCTTACCTGCATCTGTTACTGTAAAATACATTAAATGTATTTCTCTAATAAATGTCCAAGGCTCTAGGTCAGCTCATGATTTTGTCACAGAAACAAGACACCAGAAGTTTTCTGAATTGGACACAATACATCTGTATTCTAAGTGCTTCTAAGAGCTCTAGAAGTAACAATTTTCTGACTGCGTCCCCCAGTAAATTTTCGTTTGAAGCACTGATCTTTCTAAAAGGAGGAACTTGTTCATTTCCCATACAGGTTAAATGAAGCACACTGTCACTCACTCACAGCAGATCCATTCAAGACATAGTCAAAATCGTATTCCATACCTTAAGACAAACTTCTGTCTTGGATTTGCTATTACTTAAACTGTAATCAAAGAAAAACATGTCAACTTGAAGAACCAAAGACTGACAAGTAGCATTAATAATACAATCTACTTGCAAACAGATAAAAGGCTGTGTTGATAGTATGTGATTTTTGCCACCCCTTATTCCTCATTCACTATAATGCAGAATTACAAATAAGGTAATATGTAATAATGACAGGCATAAGATAATGCAGTTCTAGCCTAAGAATAAGCAGGACATTTTACTGTAACAGTGCCTTCCCATGGTCATTTATGTTGTAGTGGGAAGGACGTGGTCTTTCTGTGCAGATTATTTGGCAGAATTTCCAACAAACTTACTTCTGTTTAATGGGATCACAAACTACTCTGTGTGTTGGCCAGTCTTTTTTCTGACAATCTGCAGAGCAATAGTATGTTTGCAGATACTGTGAACATCTGAACTTCCCTAGAACAAACAAAAAAGATGAGAAGTCTGAGCAAAACACGTGTTGGAAGGAACAACTGTTTAAATAACTGCTTTACAAAAACAACTTCCCTGCAATTCTAAGCAAATAAAAATAGGCATTTGTATTCACATACAGCTATCAGACATTGTTGCCCCAAATGTCCCAAATTCCTTCTACTTCTTTTTTCAAGGAAAAAACCCCACCACTTTTGATAAGGAAATGCTGTCTTCTGCTTGTCAGTTCTGTTACTCCAACTATGTTCTGAACAGTCTGTACTTGTGTCTGAGAGTTAAAAATATACAGCCATTTAAAGACATTCCTGAGCAAACCTGATCTAGTTTCACTGATAAATGTACAGTATGTCACAGACTACAGGACAGCACTTACCAAACAGACCACGACGACGGCAAGTGCCCCCTTTACGGGGTGGTACTAATAAACTCAAGAAACTCTTATCACAGCGAACAGAAAAGGCACCCTTGGAATATTGCCATTTCTTTGGCTTCCCATTTATCCAATTAGAATGTGACACCTGTGGAAGAAAAACACAAGTCATTCTTACTGGAAAGAAGCTGCCCGTTGGGGTAGAAATATTCTAATACACAAAAATATGACAACAAAAGGAGACAAAACTTCTAAGTTCTAGAAGGAGAAATACATGCTGGTAATTCCTTCTATCTAGAAATGCTCAGAACACTTGGGGCAACTATAAAGTGAAATAACTCACAGTATTTTCTTTATCAGATGCAGCTATGCAGTTCTCTCTACCAGTTCTGTCTTCCATAGAACTTCCTAGAAGCAGAAGTATTTGCAAAAGGGATCTGATTAACAACGCTAACACATGCCTATGTTAAGGAATATTTGCAGGAAGAAACAAGGCTCTTGGCTACTCCTACTATTCTGCCAGCCCATTTGAGTGAATGGAGATGCCTGGACCATGACATACTCTGGAAGTCACTTGTTTTCATTCTGATACCACATTTGTTCAGTAATGCAATCAGTGGTATTACTAAAACAACAGTTTCACCTTTTGTGCTTATCACTCAAGACTGAGAAACAAAACACTCTGAAAGCAGAGATTCTGACTTTCCAGTGAGTGCCTTATAAACCCTCTGACTTTTTCTTTACCAAACAATTTTTAGGAGACATTCAGCTAAGCCTGCATATCAGTATAGTAGGAACTCTCTTTATAAATGGGCAACTCATCCAGCTACAAAGAATTTGTTTCTGTTCTAGGCTACACATGCCATTCACATCTTGTCCCAGCCTGGCAGGCCTGTCGAAGGTCTCCACTGAGACAGCACAAAGCTTACATGGCCTTTTTTTTCCCCACCTGGAAGCAAGTTAATCCTGTAAACTCTGCCTGAACTACAACTCTTGTCTGACATGAAATCAAACTCCATGAGCTCTCCAGACCTAAGGTGTTTTTACATAAAGCTAGTTCAGATCTCCCAAAGTGAAGCCTTCCCCTCTCCCCAGCTTGGAGTAAGAGACCATGGATCAGACAGTACTGAGGCACTTAAGAAGCAAGAAACATTGCTGAAGGAACTCCAACTCCCACATATCAGTCCAAATTCCCTAACACTTCAATTATCCTGGTGGGTTTTTTTAGTTTCTGAGACATTTCAGCAGGCAGAAGTTTGGATAATTAGTAGCTGTATTTATAAGCTATACTCATACTAATGATGTGCATCAATAATAAAGCATATACACAATCACAGAAGAATAAAATCAAGATACCTCTGTCAAGCTTAGGACAAAGTCTCTCGTTATTGCACTTGTGCTGCTGTTAAAACTTTCTGTACTGTTTCTACATTTGCCAAAAACACCCTCTACTGTTTGCTTACAAAATATTGGATTTTGTTAGATATTTCAGAAACTCAGCCTCAAAACTAAAAGTTTTCAACAGTAAGTTTGTACCTGTGACCCTGCTGCTTAAATCTGCATCTGCAACTTCATTATGTTGAAGATTAAGTGGTTCTGCCATCATGTAAAGGTTACCATTAGAGTATAACCAAAGGTGGCTGTCAGCCAGGTAACTGCAAAAGCATGGATTTAAAGATTAATTCAGGTAGGCACACAAATGAAAGCATTTTTGGGTCATATTCTGAAGATATATTTAAGCATTCACTTTGGAAGGCTAATTCTCTACCATCTATTTCTTCTATTTGCACAGCAAAACACTTTCTGCATTAAAGAACTCAACAATGAATACTGCAGATTGATGAAAATTCCTTTAGGAGAGGATCACACTGACAAACGGGAGTGACCATCAACACCTGCAGGCGAAGCTCGCTGTGTCACTGGAGGAGACACCTCGCTGTGCTTCTGTTAAAGAAGTTTTTAGTAACGAAAAGCACAGGCTGCACTCCTGGGCTCCTCATGCCCGGGAGCCTGAGGGGAGGCACTGCCCGAGGGGAAGCAGTGCCCTGGGCTCTGCTGAAAGGTGTCTTCAGCACCTGCCTTCCAAATGCTAAGACGCAATATAATTGTTTTAAGTGAAAAGTATAGGAGAAAACAAACCAAAACGAAGCTGCTAATAAAGCAGAGTAGTCTTCGAAGCGACGCTGCGAACCAACTCCACCAGTAACGCGCTTTCAACAACGGCAACTAATTAAACAGGTGCTATTAAAATTAAGTCATTTTGAATAACTCAGAATAAAATTAGACAGCCCCATCCCACGGCCTCCAGCCAAGCTCGCAGCCACCGCGCCACCTCCGGCCCTCTCTCCCTTCAGCAAAGCGCACACCCCGGGCCGGCCCCGGCTCCTTTCCCGGGGGAAAGCGAAGAGACCACCGCACGCCCCTCTCTCCCCGCAGAGCAGCGCTCACCCCGGGCCGGCCCCTGCCCCTGTATCCCCGCAGAGCAGCGCTCACCCCGGGCCGGCCCCTGCCCCTGTATCCCCGCAGAGCAGCGCTCACCCCGGGCCGGCCCCTGCCCCTGTATCCCCGCAGAGCAGCGCTCACCCCGGGCCGGCCCCTGCCCCTGTATCCCCGCAGAGCAGCGCTCACCCCGGGCCGGCCCCTGCCCCTGTATCCCCGCAGAGCAGCGCTCACCCCGGGCCGGCCCCTGCCCCTGTATCCCCGCAGAGCAGCGCTCACCCCGGGCCGGCCCCTGCCCCTGTATCCCCGCAGAGCAGCGCTCACCCCGGGCCGGCCCCTGCCCCTGTATCCCCGCAGAGCAGCGCTCACCCCGGGCCGGCCCCTGCCCCTGTATCCCCGCAGAGCAGCGCTCACCCCGGGCCGGCCCCTGCCCCTGTATCCCCGCAGAGCAGCGCTCACCCCGGGCCGGCCCCTGCCCCTGTATCCCGGCAGAGCAGCGCTCACCCCGGTCTCCTCCCCGCCGTCCGCGCCGCCCCACGCGGGCAGCAGGGCCGGCCGCTCACTCGAGGCGCACGGGCGGGAAGAGAGGAAGCAGCCGCCCCCGGAGGCCAGGCCCGTCTCCAGCCGGGGCCGGCGGGTCCGGGCCGCCCATCCCGCCCCGCCCAGGCGGGACCCCGACCCTCAGGGGCGGAGCGGGGCGTGTGCTGGCCGGCCGCTCGCTGCGCCGCCATCGCGGCCCGGGAGGAGGGAGGAAGGTCGGAGGGGTCTTCTACTAATCCAGGTTACTTCAAGCTCCGTTCGGCCTGGCCTTGAGCCCTTCCAGGAATGGGGCATCCACAACTTCTCTAGGCAACCTGTGCCAGCACTTCGCAAAGGGTTTCTTCCCAATATCTAATCTAAACCCGTCCTCTCTCAGTTTGAAGCCATTTTCCCGAGTCCGATCGCAACATGCCCTTGTAAAAAGTCCCTCTTCAACTCTCTTGTACCTTTAGGTACTGGAAGGTGCTCTGAGGTCTCCCCAGAGACTTCTCCAGGATGAACAACTCCAGTTCCCAGCCTGACCCTATAGCTGAGGCGCTCCAGGCCTCTGAGCATTCTTGTGGGCATAATTACCCACAGCTGAACCAGTAACACAAGTTTATTTCATACAAGTTCAGGAAATGGCTGTGGGAGCTATGCAAAAAGCTGAGATTTGATACATAAAATTGATGCATTTGTATTTTAAAGTATTTGAATTTTGCCCTGCAGCCGAGAACGTACATCACTTCATCTCCCATTTCCAACCTATTCTCATTTTCCTTTGTCCTTTTTTCCTCTTTCTCTTCTGTACAAGGTGTTTTTCCCTTTTCTTCAACTTTTGTTTCCCACCTCCATGTCTCTATCTTCATGGGAAAATACACTTCATCCTCAAGACTGCTGCAGGTTTATGCTGCTAGTCAGACGTGATCTCAGGTGTTCCCAATGCCGTGCAATTAAGCTTTCACCAAAAACTAAATTAATCTGATCTATTTTAGTGCCTAAATTGTTGTACTTATTATTGAAGTGCAGAAAATCACTGATGGATTTTATTGTTACATGTTCTGTACAGCAGGGAATAATTATCTCTGTTCACAGAGAAGTAGCTGAAGCACGGCTATTTTGCCTTAAGTCATTTGGCATCTGGCTGTGACAGTGTTTCAGTCTAAATCATCTGTATTTAAGTCTAGGATCCTGTCTGCTAAACTAAGCATTCTCAAAAGTGAAAAACACATCTGAGGACTGCTGAGTTTTCTCTCAGTGCTTTAGATACCACCTACTAAAGTCAGAGGAAAGGCTTCTCCTGGCTTACATGAACCTCCAGCCCCTAGCTCTAGCCTGAGCAGAAGCTGGGTGGATCAGAGGCTGCTCTTACAAGGAGAAGGAAAATTAGGTGGGATTTGGTGGGATGTGGTGGGATTTCAAGAAATCCACTTGCCAAAGCACTCAGCATTGCATATCAGAGTAGGCACACTTGTTATGTGGGAGATTGCGAGGAGACAGGGCAATCATGATCATACCGCCTTCATCATCTCCCTGCCCCTTGTCCCTCTGTCCCTAGGATTAGCCCAGTAATCTTCATGCCTAGGAGGAACTAAGAAATAAGGCACTAAGAAGTACTTCTCTGTCATTCAAATCTCTTTTAAAAAAATAAATTAAAAAAATTTAGGCTTTCTTGTAGCTTAAAACATCTAGACGAGGTGACCCAGCACCCTGTCCAGCTGAATCTTAAAATTACCCAGTGCTGGGGAATCCACCACTTTCTTGGGGAGATTTTTCCAATGGCTGATTTTTCCTATTGCGAAGCATTTTACTCCTGTGTCTAACTGGAATCTCCCCAGAAGTGATTTGAATCCATTATCCTTTGTCTTTTCCATGGGAGTCCATATAAAAAAAAGGATTTTCCACCTTCTCTGTAGCCACCCTTTAAATACTGGGATGTGGTGCTAAAGCTTTCCCTGAGCCTTCTCTTCTGACAGCTGAGCAAGAACATTTCTCTCAGCTGTTCTTTCTATGTCAAGCTTCTCAAACCTTGATGTTCTTATTTTTGGCTCCTTTTGGGCCAAATTTTGGACATTTTTGACATTTTTGATCTTTTTTATCATTTTGGGTGGTTTTGGCTCCTTTTGGGTCAATTTTGGACAATTTTGACTCATTTTTGAATATTTTTGGGTCATTTTTCGGCCATTTTGGGTCAATTTTGGGTCAATTTTGAACGACTTTGTGTCTTTTCATCATTTTTGGTACATTTTGGTTCATTTTGGGTCAATTTTGGGTCAATTTTGACGATTTCTGTGACTTTTTCTCTCCCCTCCCCTCCTGCCGCAGAGGAGGCGCCGGAGCTGGAGCTGCCCCTCCCCCCACGTGAGGAAATGGGGGGAAATCCCTCAGATTTGGGTAAAAAATGGGGAAATTGGAGAAATTTGGGTGGAAATTTGGGAATTTTCGGGGGGACATGGGAAATTTTAGAGGATTTGGGGTAATTTTGGGAAAAATTGGGGTAAAATTGGAGAAATTTGGAGAAATTTTGGGGGAAAATTGTAAATTTTGGAAAATTTGGGCCAAAAACTGGGAAATTTCTGAAAAATTCTGGAAATTTTGGTGGAAATTTGGAAAATTTGGGGGGAAATGGGAAGTTTTAGAGGATTTTGGGAGCTTTTGGGAAATTTTGGTGGAAATTTGGGAAACTCGGGTCAAAAATGGAGAAATTTGGAAAGGGTTTTTTTGGAAAATAGGGAATTCTGGGAAATTTGGGCCAAAATTTGGGAAATTTGGGTCAAAACTGGTGAAATTTGGGAAAAATTTCAGAAAATTTGGGAAAATTCGGGTCCAAAATTGAGAAAATTTAGGGAAAAATTTGGGGAAAAATCAGGAATTTTGGGGAAAATTTGGGGAATTTTGGGATAATTTGGGGGAATTTTGGTGGTTTTAGGTAATTTGGGGAAATTTTAGGGAAAATTGGGGATTTTTGGGGAAATTTGGAAGATTTGGGAGAATTTTAATAGATTTGGGGAGATTATTTGAGGATTTTTTGGGAATTGGGACATTTTGGGGAAATTTTGGAGATTTTTGGGAAAATTTTGGAACAATTTTGAGGGATTTTGGGAAATTTTCAGGAAAATCGGGAATTTCTGGGGAAATTTGGAGGATTTGGAAGAAATTTTGGAGAATTTTTATGGATTTTGGGAGATTTTTGGGAATTTGGTGAAATTTGGTGATTTGGGGTTTTTTCGGGGATTTTGGGGGAAAATTTTGGGGGATTTCAGGAAAATCAGGAAAATGTCTGGAAATTTGAGGGATTTTGAGAAAATTTTGGGGAAATTTTGGGATTTTTTGGGAATTTTTCGCTAATTCTGCCCCTCCCCCTCCTCAGAGCTTTCGCTGGAGCCGCTGGAGGAGGCGCCCATGTTGAGGCGGGGCCTAAAACGGAAGTGGGAGGAGCCAGAGCTCCAAACGAGACTCGGGGGCGAGGCCAAGACCGAAGATGGGGCGAAATTCCCAAAGAAATCGTAAAAATATTGAGAAATTCTGGAGAGAATGTATAAAATAAAACGGTGAAAAAACCAACATGGCGGCCAACAGCGGGTGGGGCTTAAACCGGAAGAGGGCGGGGCCTAAGCAGAACTCGAGTCGGGGCGGAACCAAAAACCAAAAATGGGGAGAAATTCCAGAAAAAAAATTTGGAAAACTTTAAAGGAAAATTGAGATACAGAAAGAAAAAACCCAAATGGCGGCCGGGTGGGCGGGGCTTAAACCGGAAGTGTGTGTGTGTAAACAAGAAATGGGTGGGCCTTTAAACCGGAAGTGGGCGGAGAAATCCGGACGTTGAGATTCTGGCAATTTTAATTGTCCCTAATGAGTGGGAGGAGCTTCAACAGGAAGTTGGTGGCGTGAAATCCGGACGTGGGCGTGGTTTAAAAAGGACATGACACCGTTTAAACACAAAATGAGCTCAGGGTGAGAATGTCAAGAAGGGGGCGTGTCCTGATGATGTCACGACTTCTCTCCCTCATTACCATCCCGCCCCTTCCGGCCCCGCCCCCCGAGGTCTTTCCAGAAGTTCCGGAGCCACCGACGCTCGATCTCAGCAGGTGAAATCCTGAAATTTTGAGGGCGAAATTTGGGAATTTTGGGAAATTTGTGGGATTTTTGGGGATTGTTCCAAGTTTCTTGGGATTTGGGGGAGAATTTTGGGATTTTCTGGAGATCTTTTGGGAGGGTCGGTGAAAATTTGTTGGAATTTTGTCAAAATTGTTTTAAAATTTGTCCAAAATTCATCAAAATTTTGGGAAAAAATCGGGAAAATTTGGGGGAAAATTGTGAAGAAAAAAATTTGTAGAAATTTGGTAAAAAAATTTAATCAAAATTCTTCAAAAATTCATCCCAAAACCATCAAAAGTTTGGGAAAAATCGGGGAAAAATTCGGGAATTTTTTCCTGATTTTCCAGGAATATTTTAGGGAATGTTTTGTTAAACTTTTTTGGGATGATTTTCGTCAAGTTCAATTCTGGTGTTTTTGGAGAAATTTTTCGCGATTTTTTGAGTCAGAACTTTGGATCAATTTTTAACAAATTTTAAAAAACAAATTATTGAAATTTAATGAAATTTGAATTAAATTTTTATTAAATTTTGGCCAAAATTCCACCAAACTTTGCCTGATTTTCCCGATTTTTTCTATTACAATGTTTTAATTTTGGGGGGAATTTTTGGGAACTTTTGGCAATTTTTTGGGGAATTTTGGGAATTTTTCCCCAAATTTCTCCTCCTCCCCCTCCCAGGCTGCTCCTTGACCACGCCCAGCCCCCGGAAGGGGCGGAGCTTGGCGCCATCCTCAGCCGGATTGGCCATGCCCCCTGGTGGCCGAGCTTGGGTGGGCTTCGGCCACGCCCCTTTCGCCTAAACCACGCCCACTTCCCCTTAAACCATGCTTTAAGCCCCACCTCTTCATTTCCCTCTGCATTATCCCACACCCACTTTACGCCACGCCCACTTGTCATTCAAGCCCCGCCCACTTAAGCCCCGCCCACTTTCCTCAACCCGATTTTACGCCCACTCCCGTTTTGCCACACCCATTTAAGCCCCACCCCTTTACCTTTAAGCCTCGCCTATTTCCACTTTAAGCCCCACTCACACAAGCCCCACCCACTTTTATTATCCCTGCTATAACCCCACCCCTTTAAGCTCCTCCCACTTCACTTCCCACTTATTTTCTGCCCACTGAAGCCCCGCCCCCTTTCCCCCAGACCTCTGTGCCGCCCATTGGCTGCAAGTGGAGCAGCCCCGCCCCTACGGCCCAATCAGCATCAAGCTCCCCCCACGGCGTCAATAAACCACGCCCACATGGCCGGAAATGGAGTTGTGAAGGTTTTATTGGGGATTTGGGGAGGAAACGTGGGAAAAAAAATCGGGAATTTTGGGAGGAAAATTTAGGAATTGGGTGGGAAAATTTGGGGAAGTTTTGGGAGGAAAACTTGGGAATGTTTGGGGAGAAATTTTGGGAATTTGGGGAGGAAAATTTGGGGATTTTTAGGGTGAAATTTGGGAATTCGGGGAAAATTTGGGGTGTTTGGGGGAAATTTGGGAATTTTGGGGAGAAAAGTGAGCTTGGAGAGAAAATTTGGGAGTTTTGGGAGGAAAATCCGAGAATTTTCAGGGATAAATTTGAAAATTTGGGGAAAATTTTGGGAATTCGGGAGAAATTTGGGAGTTTTGGGGGGAAATTTTGGGGAAAAAAGTGAGTTTGGGGAGAAAATTTGGGAGTTTTGGGAGGAAAATATGGGAATTTTCAGGGATAAATTTGGGAATTTGGGGGGAAAATTTGGGAATTCTGGGAAAAAAATTGGGAATTTTGGCAGGAAAATTTGAGGGGAAAATTCTGGGGTTTTTAGGGGGAAATTTGGGAATTTGGGGGGGAAATTTTGGGAGATTTTGGGAGGAAAATTTGGGAATCGGGCAGGAAATTTGGGGAATTTTTTTGACAGAACTTGGAAATTTTGGGGGGATTATTTTTTGACTTTTCACGGATTTGGGGGAATTTTGGGAATTTTGGGGGGGTTTGGGGTTGAATTTGGGAATTTCGGGTGAAATTTCAGGATCTGGGTGAATTCCAGGAATTTTTTTGAAAAACTCTTCGGAATTTCATCGAAATTTTCTATGTTGCGCAGAAAAAATCCAAAAAATCCCCAAAATTTTAAAGGATTTTGGGGGAAAATCCCAATAATGTCAAGCCCCGCCCACCATAGAACAAGCCACACCCACTTTTTATTTCTTTGCTTTTATTGGCTGCTGGTGACGTCATGCAACATCGGGAGCAAGATGGCGGCCTGGGCGGAGTTCAAGGAGGCCACGCCCACCTGGAAGCGCTGAGGGTCGACCATGCCCACCCGGCGCAGCAGCGAGAGCAGCGATTGGCTGAGCACTGGAGGGGGCGTGGCCAAGGAGGAGCAAACAGGAAGTGACAAAAAAGGAGAAAAAAATGAAAAAAAATCCCAAAATTTTACCCCCAAAATTGCCAAATTTTCCCCAAAATTCTTGAATATCCCCCAAAATTCCCAATTTTCCCCAAAATCCCCAAATTTTACTTCCAAAATTCCCAATTTTCCCCAAAATTCCCAAATTTTCTGGCACGGCTCCACCCGCCCTGTTGTCTGCACTTTCCTTCTCAGCTCCGTGTTCCCTCAGAACCCTCCAGGGATCCAGCATCCCAATGAACGGCTGTGGAGATTGGACACAAAATAAAGATGCTTGACTCCAGTCAGGAGGTTTTATTTTACAGTTCTTTCAGCCCTTTTATAACACTCTGAGCTAAAAATCCCCCACGTTACTGGCCCATAGGGCTGACACCTCTCCCATTGGCTGAGTGACAGAAATTGCAAACGACACCTGTTGTCATGGGAAAGGAATATTTTTTGTTGTTTCGGGAAAAAAGAAAAACTGTCGAAAAGTTTCCCTCGAGGAGAGCTAGCTCAGGAAAGATCGAGTCCACAAAGGGCAGCAGGGGCGGCTCCCACACCGAAGGTAACGGGAGGAAAAAAGCTCAAGAGCCCGGATTTTGTATCCCCACTGCAGCAGCTCCACAGCTCCAGCCGGCAGAGCTGTCCTGGGGGGCAGGACACGGCCTTGGGGGGCGGGACACAGACTTGGGGGGCAGGACACAACATTGGGGGGCAGGACACAGCCCTGGGGGGCAGGACACGGCCTTGGGGGGTGTCAGGAAACACCCTTGGGTGGGGGGAGGACACAACCCTGGGGGGCCAGGACACAGACATGGGGGCAAGACACAAGACTGGGGGGGCCAGTACACAGTCCTGGGGGGCAGGACACGGCTTTGGGGGTCAGAACACAACTTTGGGGGCTGCCGGCTCTGGGCACGGCGCCTCCCTGGGCACCGCCCTGCTTTTGCCCCCTTTTTTGGGGGGGGTTTTCTTTTTTCCCCCCACACATTGTTTTTCTCATGTCTTGTGCCCTCCTGCACTTCCAAAACCCACTGTCCCTCTCCTGACCCACGACAGCCCGCGGGGCTGGGCCTCGGGGGGCACGGGGGGCGCGGGGGCTCGGGGGGCTGCCCTCGAGGGGCTGCGGGAAGCGGCGGGGGCTGGGCTCAGCCCCACACGGCGCCAGAGGAGCCCGTTCAGCGGCCGGGCGGGGAAATGCCCGTTGGTGGCAGCGTCCCCCTCGAGCCCAAGGCTCGGCAGCGCTGCCGTTGCCCCAGAGCCGCTCCAGCCCGCACAGCGGCAGCTGCTGCACTCCGGCCGCGCTCTGGCTCTCTCTGTTTCTCGGTCTCCTGGCCCAAAAGCAGCGCCGGCATCCCGGCTTTGCAAGGCCGGAGCCAAGGCCGCGTCCCCCGCACGGCATTTCCCCAAGGCTGAAGCCGCCGGGTCGCTCCGAGGGATGCCGCGCTTGGGGTGGATCCCTGCTCCGGGTTAGTTTGGGGGACCGGGGGCAGGGGGAATGGCGAACAGCAGCAGAACGAATGAAGCGGGGATGGGATAGGATGGGGCGGGAGGGGATGGACGAGTGGTTTAGGGTCCGTAGGGTGGAGGTGTCGGACTCTGAGGTGCCGTCCTGACCCGTGGCAGGTGTGAGAAACCGCCTTGCTTGGTGGGAGGGCAGGACTGGATTCGTGTTGTTTGAGGGCGGGGAGGGGATGTTGATTTTCTTTCGTTCTTTCTGCGGCCAAAACCTCGCCGGGCACTGGGCGGGGTTGGCTTTGGGGGGCCCGGGGACGCGAGGCTTCGAGGGAATTTCCCCGAGGCTCGAGGCTGCTAAAGCTCCCCCCCGGGGCGGACGTTGCGGCTCCCGCCCCCAGCGCCCCGGGGACGCGTGTCACCCAGCGGCACCGGGGACACCCGGCGCTGTCCGGGTGCTGCTTCTCGCTGAACCTCAACCCTCTGCCTCTTCTCCCTGCAGCATCTGCCCTGTGCATTTTCTGCCTCCACGTGAGCCCTGCCCAGTGCCGAGGCCATGGCGACCCCCAGCCCTGTGCTCGAGGCTCAGGAGCAATCCAGCTCCAGCCAGGAGCAGCAGCAGCAGCAGCAGCGCCGCGAGGAGCCCAACATGCTGTGGCTGGTCAATCTCACGGGCGCCGACCTCGGCCTGCCTCCCATCTCCGAGGATCCCAATGATCGCTGCAGCATCTGGGAGAACCTGGTGAGCCTGGTGGACTTCCAGAGCCCGGGTTTTCCCCTGACCTCCGAGGAGCTCTGCGACTTCCTCGACATTCCCAGCACGGCCGCGTCATCTTCCTCCGCCTCCAGCGCAGGCGAGGTGACTGCGTCCCTGCCCCAGACCGTGCCCAGGTCCCCTCCGGCCGCCGAGGACGTCGACTACAAAACCAACCCGCACGTCAGGCCGCCCTATTCCTACGCCACCCTCATCTGCATGGCCGTGGAAGCCAGCGGGAAGCCCAAGCTCACCCTGGCCGCCATCAGCAAGTGGATCCGCGACAACTTCAGCTACTTCTGCCGCGCTCATCCCAGCTGGCAGGTAGGAGCCTTTGGCAGGACTTCAACCCTGGGGTTTGTTCTCTTTTGCATCTAGAGCGCCATCCGGAACAACCTGTGCGTCAACAAGCGCTTCGTCAAAGTTCCCTGGGACAAGGGGGAGCCGGGCAGAGGCGCCTATTGGAAGTTTCACCCTCAATACACCAAGTGGCCCAAGAGCAGCAGCTCCGAGGGCCGCGGGGCGTTTCCAGAGCAAATCCCGCCAGCCTCCAGCAAGCGAGCCCAGCCAGCAGCTCAGCGTGCGCCCAGCCTGGCCCATGGCAGCCTCGAGGTGGGCGCGGAGCTGCAGCAGCCGCTCCAAGAGTTCGAGGAGTTTGGGAGCAACCTCTACAGCGATCCCATGGGGAACGAGGAGGGGCAGCAGGTCCCAGAGCAGTTCCCACAGCAGGTCCCGGAGCAGTTCCCGCAGCAGCTCCCGCAGCAGGTCCCGGAGCAGTTTCCAGAACAGTTCCCAGAACAGTTCCCGGAGCAGTTCCCAGAGCAGGTCACGGAGCAGTTCCCAGAACAGTTCCCGGAGCAGTTTCCAGAACAGTTCCCAGAGCAGGTCCCGGAACAGTTCCCGGAGCAGTTCCCAGAGCAGGTCCCGGAGCAGTTCCCAGAACAGTTCCCGGAGCAGTTCCCAGAGCCCTGCCCCACAGCCCTGGTGGCCGAGGCTTCTTGCCTGCCCAGCGATGCCCCGGGCGACCCCGAGGAGCCGCACGAGCTGACCACACTGATGGGCAGCATTGACTGGGAGGCTCTGCTCAGCCCCTCCCTGGAGCAAGATTTCCTCGCTCTCAACAACCTGGAGCTGCCACCTTCCACCCTGGCTGAAGTGTTGCCCCTGTGCCCGGCAGGGGAGCAAGAGCAGCAGCAAATCCCCGCCGAGCCCGGCCTCACCACGCCGGGCTTGGATGAAAACCTGACGGCCACGGCTTTCCTGGAGGTTGCCTGGAACGAGGAGACACCGGAGAATCTCCTCCCCAGCTGCAGCCTCCTGGAGCAAGGGGCTGAAAACATCCAGGCCTCGCTGCCCAACATGGATGTCATGGACTTTGTGGTCAACCCCTTTAAATCTTTCGTAGAGATGGGCGATTAGACTACATTAGATAGGATAGGATAGGATAGGATAGGATAGGATAGGATAGGATAGGATAAGATAAGATAAGATAAGATAAGATAAGATAAGATAAGATGCTGCTTCCCCTCCTGGGTGGGACCCGGGGGGTGGGGGGGAGACAGGACCTGAACAGGATGGGGGGACACGGGCAGTGCCCCCCTGTCCCCGCTGTGCCTCCCCCGTCCCCGCTGTGCCCAGCCCCCCAGTGCCCCCCCCCATACCTCCCAGCGCCCCCTGCCCGCCCCAGGCCCCTCCTGACCCCCTCAATGCCCCCCTGCTCTGCCCCCCTCACCTCCCCGGCGCCCCCCTGCCCTGTCCCCCACCCCTCCCAGCTCGGCCCCCCCAAATCCCGCCCGCCCCCACGTTCTCCGCTGCCCTGGCGAGCGAGGGGAGGGATGGGGGGAGTGAGGTTTGAGGTGAGGGGGGGTCTGGGGTGCAGGGATGGGGACACGGGGGTCAGGGAGTGTCCGGGGGGGGTCACCACTCACCCCAGAGTCCTGCCGGGGGGAAGGGGGGGGCTCCGTCCGGCACCTGGGGAGAGGAAAAGGGGGAGGATTCCAGGGAGGGAAGAGCAGGGCAGGCAGGATGCAGGCTGGGGGGAGAGGCCAAGGAAAGCCCCCCGGGGTGGGGAGGCACAATTTAACCCGGAGTTTTTGGTGTTTGGTCCCAAAGGGATCAGGGGATGGCTGAGGTTGGAAAAGGCTGTGGTCACCCCTGGCCACGTCCCCAAGTGCCACATCCACACAGCTGTGAAACCCCCCCAGGGATGGGGAGTCCCCCTGCTCTGGGCAGCCTGGGCCAAGACTGCCTTTTCCAGGAGGAATTTTCCCTCAGATCCAACCTAAACCTCCTCTGGGAGCCTTTCTGCCTCACCATGTCACCTGAGAGCAGAGCCTGACCCTCACCTGGCTGCCCCTCCTGTCAGGGAGCTGTAGAGACCACGGAGGTCCCTCCTGAGCCCCTTCACATCCCTCAGCCTCTCCCGGTGCTCCAGCTCCATTCCTGAAACATTCATTTTGAAGAATTAAAGATTTTAGTTGAACCAGATATTGCTGAAGTAAGACAGACAGACTTCCCTTTTGATAAGCAGAAGCTGGATTTAAGGAACTGATAAATCATGGGGCCTGTCAACTTATGTTTGTGTATTCTGACTAATCAATAGGCTTCAAGAAGGACAATGAATTCATAAATCAAATACTCCTGGGAAAACAGGATTCAGTTGTCACGCAACACTAAAAGGTTAAAAAGTCAAAGCAAAGAAGACTCACTTACTTCATCATTTTGAGACCCCGCCCCATAAAAAAGACCACCGACCCATTTCAAAGAACAAACCACGCACGCTTAATAGCTTTTGGCTAATTACCATACGAAGCGGGGAATGGGATGTACTAAAGTCATGAATATACATTTGTGTTTTGGGTATTCAATACTTCTGTAGATAAAAAGACCCTGTGATCTTCTGTGAGCGCGCGTGTGTTTGGGAGCTATCCCGCAGGCTGCCTGGCATCGTAATTAAACATACACTTTCTAACTTTAAACTCTTAGAGAGTCTTTTGTCCGTCATAGTTGAGTATCGGCATTAGGGCGATATTCATATTTTTTTAATAATTCATTATGGCGAGCCAGGCAGGAGCCTGCTCTCTCTCGCCAAGGGGGCCATCGGGGTCTAGGACCCTTCTGGGCGCCCCCCAGGATTTTCTGGGTAGAAGGCTCCTGCGACCCCCTGACGCCCCCGGAGACAGACCAGAGCCTGCTGGAACTACGGACAAAAAGGTATGTTTAAAAAATAAAGTAAAGAACAAATACTGAAGACAGGTACCTTTGAATAGAGGCAGCTTGTAAGTCATAAGAGACATCTTATGCAAAGCAGAGGCCTGAATGAGTTTTGGAAAAACTCCGCGGAGTATCGTAGATGGTTGTTTTGTTTCCAGGTAAAGAACCTGGCAGTTGGTGGCTGCATCCCGAGTGGCGGGGCAGCAACGGCGGCAGCAGAGCCGCCGGTCTAGGGTCTTGTTGGTTCTAAAGCAGTACTAGCTCCGGTTTCGGCTTGTAGTTTAAAGGTGCACCTTGGTAATGCATAATCTGAGGGGCTAGCCTGAGTTTTGAGATGCAAAGGGTCCCGTTTTGAGTCGTGGGCCCGCACACCGGATGTGTGTGTGTGTATTGCGGGCAGATCTGTGTCTGCTTGGCGATCCCGAGGTTTTGTGATTGTGAATCAATTTTGTACCGTTTGTGCTGCGGTTTGTGAAAGCTTGTAGAGCAGTTGTTTCTGTTTGTGTAATTTTGGAATCTGCTACTGATCTCTAATCTCTGTGTTTTTGGAAATTCTGCAACATGGAAGAGATTTTAAAACCCCCGCTCATTGGCGGAGAGATACCTCTGTCTGAGAAGGAGAAGGGATTTGGGAAGGCTGTGGCGTCTCACGGGAAGGCTGTGTGCTAGTTTTGATCGTTTAACTGATAGTGTGACTTCAATTAGTTTGTTGTTCAGTAGAAAAGCCCCGTGAGTGAATAAACGGTTTGTAGAGAAAAAAAAAAAAAAAAAAGGAAAAAAAAAAGGAACAAAACAGGCAAGGAGGTTTTTTCCCCTCTCTTTCTATCTATGCCTGACATAGCTGGTGATCAAGGGTACTTAGTGTCACCTTGGTAGTCAGACAACAGGCTGAACTCACAGCCTAAGGCTGTGTTTCCCAGCTCTTTGTAAAACGCTGAGGGATTTTTGGCAAGTGGAAGTTTGCAACTGCCAGAGTGTGTGATAATATCTTCAAAGTGCTGTAGTCCTCGGCTGCAACTGCAGAAGAGCAAAGGGGGAGTGTGGGATCGAGCCCCGCCCCCCCTTTCCTGCAGGAGGGTCTGTGCTGTGTCCCGGCCGAAGTCTGTAGGATTTTAAGAATGTATTCAGTCATAGAGGATCTCCCCCCCACCTTGGCTGCTTCCTTTGCGAGCCTAAAACTGTGCCTGACTGATTGGAAAAGTTTTCGTTTGTCTGTTTTTGCTTTTTGTTTGTTTGCTTTAATAAAAAGACGTTTATCCTTTTCTTAACCATAAGTTCTTGTCTCAACAGGTAATGCTTCGAGCCTTAGTTTGAAAACATCTGTTTTGCTTTTTATGCCTCGAGCCTTGTTTTGATTTTTCCTTTTTTGCTTTTTAACCATAATTCTTTCCTCAACAGCTGAAAGTACAGCTAACTTTTTCCTTTTTAAAGTCAACAAACTGGTTTTTGTTTCGTTTTGTTGTTTTTTCTCTCTTGTGTTGATTTTGATATATGCCCAGGAATAGGAGGCACAAGAATTGGGAAGCTGGTTCAAAAGAGTTCCCCTGCCCAAGGAGGGGCTGCTACTGTAAGCAGTGGACTGTGCTTCGTGGTGCAGTCTGTCAAGGCTCGTGGGTCCGATAAGGGTACAAGTGGCTAGTACCTAAGAGTGGAACCATAAGCCCGCGCAGCAGTAAAATATTTGAGTTGCTGGAAAACGAAATTTCAAAGATCTTAAAGAAACCAGTACAAATTCCTAAAGTTGAGTGTGGCCAGCATATTTTTGTACCAGAATAATACCAGGTGAAACTTAAGAATTAGAATAAGATCAAAAAGCATTAAAAAAAAAAAAAAAAGACAATTCTTAATAGACACAGGGGCAACATTTTCAGTGCTGAATAAGGCCCTAATACCTGTAAACAACGACTATGTTATGGTAAAAGGAGCAACTGGCCAATCTGAAAAAGCTTATTTTTTTTGCAAACCATTGAAGTATAAATTGAAAAACAATGAAGAATTCATTGATTTTCATATATGCCTAAAGCTCCATCTGCACTTTTGGGCAGAGATGTGCTAGAGCAGCTGGAGACAAAAATAGTATTTAAGAATTGGAAAATTATTTTGGAGGTAAAAGATCAACAATATGTAGAACTGTTAAGCTTAATGATGATAACCAAAGAAATTGAAGTTGCCAATGAAGAAGAGAATTTCAAAAAAATAATAAATCAAGTGTTTCCTGGGGTGTGGGCTTCTGACATACCAAGCAGGGCAAAGAATGCACTATCCGTATAGGTCAAACTTAAAGAAAGAAGGCAGCCAGTAAAAGTTAAACAATAGCCCCTAAAGAAGGAAGACAGAGAAGGGATTAGTC
Organism: Chamaea fasciata; assembly: GCF_029207755.1. Taxonomy (NCBI): domain Eukaryota; kingdom Metazoa; phylum Chordata; class Aves; order Passeriformes; family Sylviidae; genus Chamaea; species Chamaea fasciata. The sequence goes on from NW_027094121.1 coordinate 847,068, forward strand.
CAATTATTGAAAACATTTGAAGATAAGACTACTAAAAGAGTGTCAGTCTGATTTTAACACTCCTCTCTTGCCAGTGAAGAAGCCTAAGAGATCATACAAGCTAGTACAAGACTTAAAGGCTGTTAATAAGATAACTGAAGACTCGTATCCAGTAGCTGCTAACCCTTACACCTTTTTAACTCGTTTAATCCCTGAACTAACCTGGTTTACTGTTTTAGATTTGAAAGATGCTTTCTTTTGCCTCCCTCTCCATGAAGTCGGCCAGAAAATCTTTGCATTTGAGTGGGAGAACCCCAAAACTAGATGAAAAACTCAGCTCACATGGTGTGTTTGCCTCAAAAGTACAAAAACTCCCCCACCATATTTGGGGAACAGCTTGCAAAAGATTTGGAGTCTTGGGAACCTCCACCAGGAGAAGGACAGTTGCTCCAGTATGTGGATAACCTCCTAATAGCCACCCAGACCCAGGAAACATGTGTGGACTGGACGGTAAGCCTCCTCAACTTCTTGGGCCTGCAGGGGTATCGGGTGTCCCAGAAGAAAGCCCAAATGGTGAGACAAACAGTAATTTACCTGGGCTATGAAGTGAGTGCTGGACGGAGAACCTTAGGGCAAGATCGCAAAGAGGCAATATGCCAGACCCCAAAGCCTCAGACAGTGAAAGAACTGAGAACCTTCTCAGGCATCACAGGATGGTGCAGACTGTGGATTTATAATTACGGATTACTTGTTAAACCTCTGTATGCCTTGATCACGGAAGGAAGCAGAGATCTTCAGTGGACCAAAGAAGCGGCTCGAGCCTTCGACCAGCTAAAGAAAGCCCTCATGTCAGCACCAGCCTTGGGACTTCCAGATGTAAGTAGGCCATTCTTTTTGTTTTCTCACGAGAAGCAAAGGATCGCTTTAGGGATACTAGCACAAAACCTGGGCCCGTATTGAAGGGTAGTTGCCTACTTCTCTAAGCAGCTGGATACGGCAGCTAAGGGGTGGCCAGGGTGCCTCAGAGCTGTTGCAGCAGTGGCAGTGAACATCCAAGAGGCACGCAAGTTCACCCTGGGCCAGAAGACGACGGTGCTAGTGTCTCACAAAGTGTGTACAGTCCTGGAAGTGAAAGGGGGGCATTGGCTCTCCCCACAGAAATTCCTGAAGCACCAAGCTATACTGGTGGAACAGGATGATGCTGAGATTGTGGTAACTAACATTGTGAACCCAGCTTCCTTCCTCAGCGGAAGCATGGGAGAACCAGCGATCCATGATTGCCTGGAGATCATTGACACCACCTACTCCAGTCGCCCGGATCTGAAAGATAGCCCACTTGAAAATGCCCAGACCTGCTTTACTGATGGGAGCAGCTATGTCAACAGTAGGAAAAAGCATGCTGAGTATGCAGTTACCTCAAGCAGAGAGACTCAAGGTATGCATTTGGAGTTGTGCATGCCCACGGAGCCACTTGGAGAAAGAGAGGACTGCTAAACTCACAAAAGAAGAATATTAAACACGCACAAGAAATATTGAGACTGTTGGAGGCAGTACAACTACCTGAGAAGGAAGTCATCATGCATATCAAGGCACACCAGAAGGTGAGCTCGGAATTGGAAGCGGGGATCATGCTGGCAGATAGAGAGGCAAAAGAAGCAGCAAAAAGTGAGATACCTAATGAGACAATTGAAGCAGCATTAATTCCAGATGGAAAAATTTCTATTGAGGGTAAGCCAATATACAATAAAGAGGATAAAAAACTCATTAAGGCAGAAAAGGCAAGTTATAACCAGGAGGGATGGGCTGTAACAGAAGAAGGGAAACTTGTAGTACCCTCCTATTTGTTGTGGGCATTAGTACAGACGGAGCATGAGAAAACACACTGGCGAATGGATGCCCTGTCTAACCATTTCAAAGAAAAGATCATGGCCAGGAAATTGCAGGGCACAGTGATACAAGTAACTCGTCAGTGTAGCCTTTGCCTCTGTCTTGGTTTAGGAAGACAGGTATCTGCTAGGTAAAATTACAATCAGAGGCTCTTTGGCAAAGATTTGGGAAATAGGAATAGCAGTTCTTTACTAGTATGTAATACAAAGCAAACAAACACAAAAAAAAACTCCCCCCCCACCAAACAACTACAGCATTAATGACAAACGACAACAGTACCAAGAACCTTGAGGGCTTTGTTTCACAAAACCCAGGGCAGTTTGGTTTCGGTGTCCCTGCAGGATCCTCAGAGCACCAAGCTGGAACAGTGGAAAAGTCCCGGGCTGGTAGCTGGGATGGCAGGGTGTCCCGGCAGGCAGGGGCAGGATGTTCCGGCAGCGCAGGGAGTGCAGGGTCACGCTGCAGCAAGAGGAGCAGCGCCGAAGAAGCTCGAAGGCAAGGCAGAAAGCGCCCAGCTTCTCCTCGGCGTGCTTTGCGGCGGCTGAGATCCTCGAGGAGCGGCCGACACGCGTCTCCCGAACGCCGGAAGCAGAAAAGCACGCAGCTGCCTCAAGCTGTGTCTTTTACCTGCGTTATCTCCCCCTTCCACCTTTTGTCCATCTCTTTGTTTCAGCCAAGCACTCTCAAGTATCCAACACCCGGTCCCCTTGGCAACCCGTGGGGAAAAAATTCCCCAGAGAAAGAAGGAACAAACCCAACCCCCAACAGCCTCCCAACTAATCTCAAAAATACTCCAAAGCCTAAAGTGGGACAAATTGGGAAAGGCTGTGGACCTGGGCAACAATGGCAAATTGACTTTACAGAGCTGCCCAGGAAGGGAGGACATTGTTACCTATTGGTGTTAACTGATACCTTCTCAGGATGGCCAGAAGCCTTTTCTGGCCGGACAGCTAAGGCCCGAAAGGTAAACAAGCACTGTTACAAGAAATAATACCGAAGTTTAGAGTTCCAGCCACCATATCCTCAGATAGAGGGCCACACTTTATTTCAAAAACTGTGCAGCAAATAAGTAATCACCTGGGAATAGATTGTGAATTGCATACCCCATACCACCCTCAATCTAGTGGTCAAGTGGAAAAAACGAACCACTTGATTAAACAACAAATTGTGAGATTGGGGCAAGGAGTAAATTTGCCCTGGCCCCAGGCTTTCCCATTGGCACTATTGCAAATTCGAACAAAACCAAGGGCAAAAAAAGAAACTAAGCCCTTTTGAAATACTGTATAGAAGGCCATATGCAGTTCAAAAAAGAACAACACCCATGCAAGTAGGGGAAGAAACCCTACATGAGTATATAAAGGCCCTAAATAAACAACTTCGAGAAATTGAGAAATACGTGGCCGAAGCTCAAAACCGAGAATTAGATAAGCCAGTATGTATATGTTAAGTCTTTTGCAGAAAAGACCTTGGAACCACAGTGAGAAGGACCATTCCAGGTGCTTCTTACTACCTTCACTGCAATCAAGATCAAAGAACAGAAAGCCTGGATCCATCACTCCCGAGTGAAGAAAGCCCCAGAAGGAATCTGGAAGATCACACCAGGTGATAACGAACTGAAGCTGAAGCTCACTCAGAACTACGAAGAGATAGACTAAGAGTTATTACGGACATTATGTGGAAAATTGTAATTATTGCAGTAATTACTGCAACTTATTTCCTTCAAAGAGTGAATGAGAAATTATTTTGCACAGCAGAAAAAAAAAATCCCTAGTGATCTAATTCTGAAAATATACTGTTTCCTTTAGAAGCATCTTGCTCAACACTCGATTTCAGAGTTTCACCCACAGATTACAATTCTTTGCATTTTGATGTCCCTGAGCTCCCCACCTTGTGGTTTCCAAGTGCAAACAATTTCCTCAGTGTTATTCACGGCCTGAGAGAAGGAAACGAGTGTGTTCGCCTTGCTGTTCCCCACAAATGCCAAGTGTATAAAACACAAATCCTACAGGTGAGTATCTGAGATATTCCCCTGGCCTTTCCTGGCACCACAACCAGCTCATCCCCACTCAGGAAATGCGAAGGGAATTATTCCCAGCCCAGAGTTTCAAGGAAAGATTCATCCCAGCTTCCTTGGCTTGCAAAATTTGGTCATTTCTTAGGGGACCTCCAGGACTCACCTTCTTCCCCCGAGGCAGGAAAAATGGTGCTGTGCTTTCACCTGAGTCACAGCTGGGCCTGGGCTCCACATGCTCCTTGAGAAGGAGGAAAAAGAACAGGATTCATTGACAAGAACCTGGTTTGAGCAGAAGGAAATGAGTAAAGCAAGTTCTCGGATTGTTTTAGTGGAAATTGTGAGAAGCTTTCCCTCACAACTTGGTTTCTTTCTATTTTTAGTTCTTCCATTTGGGCAAATCCTGAATTCCACCCACCCCTGACCACCAGCACGAGGAATGGATCCCAGAGACTTGGGAAGGCCACAAGGGATTTTACCTCTCCCTGCTTCCACTGGGAACAACATTCCCAAAGATACTAAGATGTAAATGACTGTGACTGCACATAGGAACCAGTTTCCCCTTGGATGGGGAAGGAAATCCCACCAGGCTGACCTGGCCATGCACATCTCCTGTGGAATCTGCTTGGGTTACAGCCAGAGGAGCTGAAACCCTTTGGAACCACCAGTTCTTTGTCCTTTTAGAATCACCCCAGAATCCCTAAAGTTGGAAAAGACCTCCAGGAGCATCAGCCCAGCTGTTAACCCAGCACATCCACAGGATTGTGAAACACTTTCAGGGCTGGGGCCTCCACCACTCCCTGCATGGGAACCAGGAGATGAGGTCAGATTAGAAGAAACTGAAGAAAAAAGGAAAGAATTTTTTTTTTTTTTTTTCCTTATGTGGAAGGTAAATACTGGTTTGTTTTTTTGTTGTTGTTGGGGTTTTTGTTTGTTTTTGGGGGTTTGTTTTTTTTTTTGTTTCCCTCCCAGCCAGGAATTCCTTCCCAAAATCCCATCTCTCCTAGTTGGAAGCCTCCCCCCCTGTCCCGTTCGCCCACACCCACGGAAAGAATCACTCCTCCTGTTGTTTTAAAGCCCCGCCCCGAGAGCGACTCACCCGCTGAACCTGCGTTTGCAGAGCGGCCGGGTTGTCGTAGCAGCTGCCTGCGGGGAGAAGGGGACGGCTCAGGGCTCCGCGCCGCCTCCCACACCCGCCCCCCCCTCACACGGCCCCCACACGGATCCCCCGCGCGCCGCCCGCACCGAAGCCGAGGAAGCGCATGAGGGCCAGCACGAGCAGGCGGTGCGGGAGGCGGCGGGGATCGCAGGCGGCGGGCAGCGCGGGGAGGGCCCGGGGAGCCGCCGCCATCGCCGCCCTCAGCGCCGAGCAGCGCCCGCTGCTCCTCGTCCGCCATCGCGCCCGCCGCGCGTGAGCCCCGGCACGTGACCCGCCCGGCACGTGACCCGCCCGGCACGTCACCCGCCCGGCACGTCACCCGCCCGGCACGTCACCCGCCCGGCACGTCACCCGCCCGGCACGTGACCCCCCGTTGCCACGGCAACGCCGGACTGAGGCCTGAGGGCGGGGGGGGGAACTCTGGGAAATAGGAACGTGAAATAAATATTAAAAATATGTCAGTGTCAGTGTAAGCGTGAATGTCAGTGCTAGGAAAATTAACCCGCAAACGACACAGGTTTATGTGCGAAAAGGAGCCAGAGGAGTGCTTTTACTTTATAAATGATAATTAATAATAAAAGAATAAAGGGAGAGGCCTTGGGGCATTTCCCCTGAGGTCTGTGAAATTTTGGAGGACGCAGCCTCCTATTTATCCCAATTTCCTGGCCCCGTTTCCCTCTCTTCCCCTGTTGCCTGAGGTGCTTGAGAGTTACATACTTCCCGGAGTGCCCAATACCCAAAATTCCTCCTTAACGTACAACCCCCTTTAAACTTTGAATTTTTATGGAATTTATGGGGTTTCCCCATTGTTTCTTTCATCTTTCAACATCCATTTTCATTTATCAGCAAACCCACCGTTTGTTTGTGAAGGCAAACATCTTCTTTTCCATTCATCAATCAGTGGGATCCTTCCCATTGTTTCTTTTCTCTCTCAGTGCTGGTTTTATCCACCAGCAGACCCAGAGTTTGTTTGTAAAGACAAACCTGTCATTCCTCTCAGAAGTGTCAATGTAAAGATAAATGTCAATGTTTAGAAAGGTGATGAGTGTATTTTCTGATTGGGACATAGTGTGAATAGTAGAAAAATTCATTTTTTTCTTTGTGACATCTGAGACTGACCAAGCCAACAATTATGAGGGAGAGGTCATCACCCTACATAAAAGCTGCTGGATTTCTAGTTTCTTTATCAAAATAAAACCAGCCAAAACCCACGTTACCAAACACAAGAAAAACGCCCACAAACAAATCGATCAAATAAGATAATTAGCAAAACTTTAAACAAGCAAACAAAAAGTTTTAATATCTATTGAATATGCAAACAGCAATCCTTAAAAACACAGCCATTGAAAAGAGAAGGGCGTTGCTTTCTGGTGAGGCACCCCAGCTGAAACGTTTGCTCTTATGTCTCCTAATTGTCTGTCTTTAATTTTTATTCAACTCATAAACATTTGAAAAGAGAGTGGAGCTCATTTTTTACACAGTGGAAATGAATTCCCTCCTGTCCTTGCAGTCCCTGATGAACACTCCCACTCCGGTTTCCCTGTAGCTCCTTCAAACACTGGAAGTTTTCTCTTCTCCAAAGTCATTTTGTTCTTGAGCTCTTTGCTCCAAAAGGTTCTTGCCATATTATTCAAACCCTTGAAAAACCTACCTTTTTTTTTTTTTTACTGTGAAAAGCTCCAGTCTGCTATCAAATTTCATCTCCTTGCACCAAAAACGACCTGAATCCTGTGTGCCCATCAATTGCTTTCTGATTAAAAGATGTTCTTCTTAAATAAAATGTGCTTTTAACGAGGCAAAACCACGTTAAAAAACTTCTGGACTGAAGCCAGAGGATTTATTTACCTCTTCAAGGTGTAGAAAGCAAAGGGCTGAGTTTTACCTGAGATGTTGAACAACACGTTCACTTTCCAGCAACTCAGGTATGAATTTGAGAAGGAACCACAGAAAAAGAAAAAAAAGTCAAAACAACTTCTCACAACACGCAGGTATCATGTTGGGAATCAGCTGCAAACTCCTCTTGGACATAAAACGCTTCATTTCCCTTGATCCGTGTCTTTTCAGAGATCTGTCAGAAGAGAACTGTGTTATTAAATGGATCGCCTTCAACTGCTCTGAAGTGGTTTCGATTCCTGGAAACCCGGGCATCTCCGTTCGCTACAGCTGCTGTGAAAAACACAGGCTCGAATGACAGGGCTTCGTTAGGAAAGGAGTTGTGCAACAAATTGGGAAGTTTCAGGGACCAGCTCAAGGATTTCAGTGACAAACTCGAGGGGTTTTGTACAAAACTCGAGGGTTTCTGTGACAAAGTTGAGGATTGCAGTGACAAACTCGAGGATTTCTGTTGCAAACTCCAAGATTTCTTTGACAAACCTGAGGATTTTTGTAAAAAACTTGAGGATTTCTATGACAAACTCGAGGATTTTTATGACAAACTCCAGGATCTCTATGACAAACTCGAGGATTTCTATGACAAACTCGAGGATTTTTTGTAAGAAACTCAAGGATTTCTGTGACAAACCCCAAGGTTTCAGTGCCACTTGAGGGAGCTCAAAAATAATTGACCTCACAGAGCCACCTGGAGTTTCCTAATTCCAGAGAAACAATTTCTGTCCACAGATAAAACGGATAACTTTGGAAAGCTAAAGCTAAACCGAGCCTGGGGTTGTCTTTTTCTTGTTCTGTGTACCACCAGGCTCTTTATCTGAGTAAGAAATTTAAGCCACGTATCCGGAATATTTACCAGGAGAAAAGGACGGTTTTCAATTTGCTAATTCCCAAGATTTGCCTTTCTCCCCTGTCACCTTCAGCTTGGCTGTGACCTTGCTGTGCCCGTGATGTTCCTGTGAGTTCAGGCACATGCCTTGCAGGGGAGTGTTTATGTGCCAAATAAATACAGTGGATCGCTCTTAAACTCAGCTTTAGGATGTTTGTTACAGATGGAGTTGCTGCCTCTCTGTAAATCAGAGCACTTAAAGTGCCATATGATCCCACAAAGGCTGTGTTTAGCAGCAGTAAATGCAGGAAAAGCTGTGTACAGGACTTTCGAGGGGCCATAAAATCCTGCCCTCCTTGCAGTGCAGGTGCAGGGAGCACTGAGGGCAGTAAAAACTCCCAGGAGACAAGGATGAGTCTCGGGGTTCAGCTCCTCAGAGTTATTGCTGTCTTTGGGAAGGTGCTTCAAAACTGCAGCCAAGCAGGAGCTGTATTTCACGTGATCAAATTGACTCCACCATCAGTACCCCATTATCCAGTTTCTGGAGGAAAAATCTCACGTTTTCCCCTCAGAGGATGAAGGATCTGTCCCACACAGGCATGCAAACAGTTCTGAATCACTCCGTGTGCTGAGGAATGGGTTATTATAAACCTCTCTGTATCACTCGAATATTATTGGGCGTTTATGCACCATCCCAAGACAAGTCTGATGTCTTCAGAGTGCTGGGAAGAGGCTGACAGAGCTTTTCTGCCCCACAAATCTCAGTGAGAGCAAAGATCCTGGCCTGAGGAAGCTCCTGTGCCAAAGCAAACAGCTCCTGCCTCTGCTGAGTCACACCAGCAGGGTGGGTTTATGGCTGTCCCACACTGTTAAATGCTGTTCTGCATCCTCCCCAAAATTCACAGCTTTTCCCGAGGGCAGCTGGTGCCAGGCTCCTTCTCCAGCAGCCAGCTCAGGGAATGGAGTGAAAAACACCCCCTGGGAGAGTGCAGGAGCACCAATAATGATGTGCAGCTTCTCAGCTGAGCCAGGACTTCCAGGAGGAATTTTTTTTTTTTTCTTTTTTTTTTTGATGCTCCAGGTCATGTTGGACAGGGCTTGGAGCAGCCTGGTCCAGTGGAAGGTGTGGTGAATGGTTTGAAGGTCCCTTCCCACCCAAACCAGTCTGGGGTTCCTTGATCCTGGGAATTCAGAGCTTTGGGCTCTGGGGACCGGAATTGAATTTCTAGGTAACACCTGAACTTGGCTCCATGCACAAACTTTCCTGTTGTGCCTGTTTTCCTCAGGATACACAAACTCCTGGAGGATCTTCCAGGTTATTTGGTGGAAATCCTGAACAACTGCAGCTGCCTGAGAGCCACTGAAGCAAAGCATTTCCTGGGTAGTTCACCTTTGAAAAGATGCATTCTGAAAAGATTTAAACTCCTTCAAACTCTGCAGTTTCTTCCAGCGGGATGGACATGAAGGATTGCGTCGCTAAGGGCTGGAATTGCAGGAGGAAGCTTTGATCCTGAATCAGATGCTGGAGGTTGGTGTCACCCAGGCTGGGAGTGAAGGAAGTTCCCAGCCTGGGCAAGGGCTCTGCTTCCCTTCTCTGGCTGAGGGCCGAGGAGAGCTGGTTGTCACCAGGGCTCCTCATCCTCTGGGAGCACAGAATGGATGGGACAGGGAACTGCTCCCCACGTGGCAGGGCTGACACAGAAACCATCCTGTTCCCAAATCCAGGGCTGTGGGACAGCCCAGCAGCTCCTCACTGCAGGCTCCTGCTGTCCCCTCTGAGCTCTGTGTTCTCTCCCTCAGTTCTTTATCCCAAGGGCAGAGCTCCAGGCAGGCTCCTGCTTCTCCCGCGCCCAGGGCTGAGCGTTTTCTGCACATCCAGAAGTTCCTCCTCAGGCATTTCCTCTGCCCTCCAGTGCCTGAACTTTGCTGGAGACTTTCCAAGACCTGGCTGAGGTGGGCTGGGTTTCTTTCCTTCTCTCTGCTGCAGCCTGGAGAATTTCCCAAGCAGACAACTTGATTCAGTGCTCCCCTTGTTTCCTCAACTTGAATTCCTTTGCTGATACACCTGATCCCTCACTTTTAGATTAATTCCTCCCCTCTGTGGAATTCCTTCTCAGCAGCTCTGCCAGGCCTTGAATCTGAGGAAATTCAATTAAATTCTACCCCTGTAGCTGACATGGTTGTGTTAAATGTTCTCATTGGGTTGAGATGGTTTAAAATAAAACCCAAAAAGAAAAGTCACAATTATTCCAATAATCCTGAGTCATCTCCACGTATCCAGGTTTATCTCAGAGCATGAGGCTTTGCTTCGTAACCCAAGAAAGTGATACCATGGGGGAAAAAAATGACAAAAAGCTCTAATTTGGATGAGAAAAGGGTGGGAAAGGGGGAGCACAATCATTTCCTTATAGGCAAAGAATTGGAAACAAGCTGGAAGAGGGGAGGAAAAAACCATTTCACAAACTGATAATTCAAATTAGAGGACAAGAAATTCTGCCTAGGTATACATTAAAGTAAGGAGCTGGAGAGGGAGGTGAAATGCAATTTTCTTCTTTATTTCCTTCAAAGAGTGAATGAGAAATTATTTTGCACAGCAGAAAAAAATCACTAGTGATCTAATTCTGAAAATATATTGTTTCCTTTAGAAGCATCTTGCTCAACACTCGATTTCAGAGTTTCACCCACAGATTACAATTCTTTGCATTTTGATGTCCCTGAGCTCCCCACCTTGTGGTTTCCAAGTGCAAACAATTTCCTCAGTGTTATTCACGGCCTGAGAGAAGGAAACGAGTGTGTTCGCCTTGCTGTTCCCCACAAATGCCAAGTGTATAAAACACAAATCCTACAGGTGAGTATCTGAGATATTCCCCTGGCCTTTCCTGGCACCACAACCAGCTCATCCCCACTCAGGAAATGCGAAGGGAATTATTCCCAGCCCAGAGTTTCAAGGAAAGATTCATCCCAGCTTCCTTGGCTTGCAAAATTTGGTCATTTCTTAGGGGACCTCCAGGACTCACCTTCTTCCCCCGAGGCAGGAAAAATGGTGCTGTGCTTTCACCTGAGTCACAGCTGGGCCTGGGCTCCACATGCTCCTTGAGAAGGAGGAAAAAGAACAGGATTCATTGACAAGAACCTGGTTTGAGCAGAAGGAAATGAGTAAAGCAAGTTCTCGGATTGTTTTAGTGGAAATTGTGAGAAGCTTTCCCTCACAACTTGGTTTCTTTCTATTTTTAGTTCTTCCATTTAGGCAATCCTGAATTCCACCCACCCCTGACCACCAGCACGAGGAATGGACATCCCAGCCTACAGTGGAGTGTTTGCTGCCTTGTTTGAGCTGCCTGGCAAACTGGGAACTCACACTTCTTATGTTTCAGCCCGGCAAGAAAAGCTTTGGGGCAGGCCTTGGCTCCAGGATGTCCAGCTGAATTCCCTGGATCCAACTGAACATGGAGCCTGCTGGGGAACAGACTCCTCATTCCTTTGGGAATTCACCCCTGGGACTCTGCCCAAGCCCTGCGAAGCACTGGGCTCTTTTCCTTGGCTTCTCTGAGTTTACATCCCCAGCAAAAGAGGAGAAACAACCGATGAGGGCTTTTGTCACTCCTTCAAATCTGATTCTTGCGGGGAATTGGAGCCAGCAGATGCACCGGAGATAAGGGGTGGGATGAGGCCCAGCTGAGCCCTGCTCTGGGGGTGCTGGGGAGGAGGGGATGGCACCACCACAAAATTCACAGCACAGCTCTGACAGTCAGGGACCCCAAATCTGTGTCTTCAGGAGCCCAAACACGCTGCGAATCGGTCATAATTCATCAGCTCTGTATAAATTCTTTTGTCTAGAATTCACATGTTCAAGCTTTCTCTTCTTTTAAGGCTGCCTGTTCCTTCCCTGCTGAGCATTCCTGCCTCCAGCCCGAGCTGTCCCAACATCATTTCAGCTCCTACTCCACACATTCCCAGCACTTTTTCCTGCACTTTCTGCCCACCAAGCAGAAATGGAGCTTTTTAGAAGCTTCTTACAGTGACACCTGAAAGAGCAGTGCTGCCGTCAGCACGTTCCCAGCCTTTTTTCCCTGGGAATATTTCTTTCCCAGAGCCAGCCTCACACCCTGTGTGCCCCGTAGGAAAAGTGCTTTCCCTACAAAGCTGAAGGGATTTTCAGGGAGTCCCACCCAGCAGAAAATGCCTGAGAGGGGCTGTGGATGGTGTCCAGCAGCTCCTCGTGGCCCAGCAACCTTCCCCAAACACCGAGCGCTTCCAGGAAACGGGAAAGAAACACACATCCCATGGGCCTGGGAAGAGGGCCTGGCTGAATCTCTGCTCCTCACACACATCTTCAGGGGAAGGAGGAAAAATAAACGGGCTCCAAACAGGATAAATGGCTCCCTGGGGGGCTTGGCTGGGGGTTTATCCTACAGCCACAGCATCCCAGTCCCAATGGATGCAGGGCCTGGCTCAATCCCAGTTTGGGGCTGGAAGAAAAGCACCAACAATCAGCTTTGCCGAGGCAGCAGCCTGTGGTGGAGCTGTGAGAAAACCTTTGTGCTGTTGCAATGTTTTCCTCGTTGCTTTTGTGCGCTCTGCAAACAGATTTGGCAAGCAGGCATGGTTACCCTGGGATCCTCCTCCAGGATTTATTGGGGGTGTTTAATACCTGCCACAACCACCCTGCATTTCCCTGAGCTGGCACTAAATGCTGGCCCTGAAGTGACAATTTATGGTTGGGTCTGTTGTCTCAGGATAAACCACAAAGCCAATAGTGGTTGTAAAAGTGCCACTCCCAAAGCGTCCCACTCCCAAAGAGTCCCCTTCCCAAACTGTCCCAAAATGTCCCATTCCCAGTGTCTCATTCCCAAAGTGTCCCATTCCCACAGTATCCCAAAGAGTCCCATTCCCAGTCTCCTACTCCCAGTGTCCCATTCCCAGTGTCTCACTCCCAAAGTGTCCCACTCCCAGTGTCCCACTCCCAGTGTCCCACTCCCAGGGCCTGGGGAAGCTCCTGCTGGTCGTTCCCATCACCTCCCAGCTGAGGGACAATGAAGAAAACCCAGGGATAAAATGTCTGCAACTCCTGTTCTGATAACAGCTGGGAAGGTGCTTTAGCCCCCAGGCACTGCTGCCTCCAATCCAGGTTATCTTTGGGTTGGAATCATGGAATTTGGGATGGAAGGACCTTCAAGCCCCACCCTGCCACGGGCAGGGACACCTCCCACTGTCCCAGGGGCTCCAACCTGGCCTTGGACACTCCCAGGGATCCAGGGGCAGCCACAGCTGCTCTGGGAATTCCAGCCCAGCCCTCCCCACCCTCCCAGGGAGGAATTCCTTCCCAAGATCCCATCTAAATCTCTCCCCCTGTAGTTTAAAGCCATTCCCCCTTTTCCTGGCACTCCAGGTCCTTGTCTAAGGTGCCTCTGCAGCTCTTTGACGCTCCCTTGTGGTCTTGGAAGGCCCCAATGAAATCTCCCCAGGTCTTTCCCTTCTCCAGGCTGGACAGCCCCAACCCCCGGTCTGAGCAAAGTCTCCTGCAGCCAGCTGCAGAAAAACGCAAAAATATCCAACAACTTCTCCAATTCTGCATTTTTAGTTAATGAAACAGATTGATGAGGGAAAACCCAAATTGCTTTATCAGCAAGGCTGAGCTGAACCAGCCCCTCCTAAACTCCTGCCCCTTCCTTGCTTTGGAAACACAGCAAATGGAAAGATGGAAACAGATGGAAACACAGCAAAAACAAAAGAAGGAAGGATTAATTTGGTTTGATTTTTGGTATTGACCTTCTACCCCCTCACATTTCTTTTAGCACACATCCCATTTCTGTTGCCTTCTCCAGCTCACTGAAACCTTCTGTGACTGCAGTGATGGCCCCTCCTGAGCCAGGCTTCTCTTGCCCTGGGGCAGAATTGTTTTCTGTTCCCTTCATGTTGAGCAATGAGATCATTGCTGCCATAAAAACCTGGGTGAGTTCAGCCCAGGTGCTGTGACTCTTCCCCTGGCACTGCCAGGCATTTCCTCTCCCAGCCACATGAAATATTAACATCCCTCCCCTCCCTTTTCAGAGTCTTGTGAAGAAATGGCAATTTATCCCTAAATCAAATTTACTCTGCTGCCCCTCAAACCCTGCAACCACCACAACAAACATGGAAAGCTGATCATTAGACTTCAGAAGGCTGGGAAAAGGAATTGATTACAAAGAAATCTCTGACCTTTGGAGCTGTTCAGATCAGTGTAACTCCCCCAGCAGCACCTTCTGAATGCACCAGGAAGGTGGATCTCGGATGTCTCCTTGTGCCACTGGAATACAGGAGTTTTCCAGGTTGATAACAATTCCCTCAGGGAAGAGGCTCGTGGATCCCGAGGCTGGAGCAGAGCCAGAGGATTTGCCAGGGGAAGGAAAAGGGCTCAGTGGTGAGGGGAGCGTTTGCCATGATTGTGCTGTAAATACCCTCAGCACTCACTCCCCTCCCATTGTTCTCCTCTGGAATCAAGGGCAGGCAGGATCAGGGGAAGAAAGGAAAGCAAAATGTCAACACAGGTTGGAGCTTTCTGCAGGGAAACTCTTCAATGGCTAACACACACAGAAAGGGGAAAGTTCTCCCTGAAATACTCAAATTAAAAATCCTTCCAGAGGGAAAGGTGGGTGATATCAGGGATTCAGGCACAACATCACTTCAATCATGGGTTACACTATATATATATAGATGTATTTATTTATAATTTATGTAGATGTGGCACTGTGGTGTTGGTAAACACATCACCAATCTAAAGAGATCTATGCTTAATAAATAATTATAGCAGCAGGCTCTTAACTGGCAGCAAACTATTTCATCTGGGATAATTTCATTCATTTCATCCATACAAATAGTTCAGCACATTCTAGAACCTGGAAGAATAAAATTCCACAATTCTGAAGGGATTTTTGTTTTGGAAAAAAACCCAAATTACCTAACCCGTCCTGGACATGCTTTTGTATCCTAAGCCAAACCCAAATATTATAACCCAAATCCCTCCCTGGGAGGGTGGTGAGGGCTGGGATGGAATTCCCAGAGAAGCTGTGGCTGCCCCTGGATTCCTGGAAGTGTCCCAGGCTAGACTGGAGCAGCCTGGGACAGTGGGAGGTGTCCCCGCCCATGGCAGGGCTTGGGAATGAGAGATTTAAGGTCCCTTCCAACCCATCCAGCGTGGAATTCCATGGTTCTGTGAACATTTGAAGGTACCGAATCCTCATTTGCCTCCACCCACCATGCCACCGACGCCACATAGAGCAAATAGACTGCCCTCATCACACAGCGCGCCCGTATTAAAAACACAAATCACCCATAAATTTTAAAAATAATTACAAACTGACCAGAAAAGAAAAAAAAAAACCAACTTTAGTCTCACAGACAAAGAAAAGCAAGAACAAGTGACACAAGCTAAAAAAGCTCCTCCGTACAACCAACTGCCGGCAAAAAAACCACGCTACGCCCTTTTCATTGACGATTCCTGTTGCATCGTAAAAATGAACCATAAGTAGAAAGCAGCCGTATAAAACCCCACACAACAAGTTGCAAAAGCCACTGAAAGGAAAAAAAAAAAAATCAAGTCAGCTTGCTAAACTCAAAGCTGTCCAATTAACCCTTGACATTGCTAAAAACAAAGAGTAGCCAAAGCTCTACCTCTA
This sequence comes from Chamaea fasciata, assembly GCF_029207755.1. NCBI lineage: Eukaryota > Metazoa > Chordata > Aves > Passeriformes > Sylviidae > Chamaea > Chamaea fasciata. The sequence continues at coordinate 862,475 of NW_027094121.1, forward strand.
CACTAATTCGTAAGTAGTAGCCAATGCTCCGTAGAGTTGGCTAAAAAAGTAGAAAAAGGCCAACTTGCAACATTAAAAAAAAAAAAAATCTAGGCTGCTGATGAATAAAAAAACATTGCCACTCGCGTAAAAAACTACCTGTAAAAATCCGCCACGTAAATCCCCATGTTCCCAAGAATCAAGCTAATAAAAACCACCAAAATAATAAGCAAGTCAATCAAGCTGCCAAAATAAAAGTATCAAAATTTCAATTAGCAAGACAGAAAAAAGTTGTTCCTAGCTCAATAAGCCCATAATGCCTCGAATCATCCAAGCAGAAATGCCACCTCTAAGTGAGCCCAAAACCAAGAAGTAAATTTAACCATAGACAGCATTTCTCAAGTTATCCATAACTATAAAACACGTGCTGCAATCAAGCAAGCCAAGCAAGTAAAGCCCTTATGGTATAGTAAGCAGTAGTCCAAATATAAATATAAAAAACCCTAACAAATTAACTACATCAGCCTTCTCCAAACCCGCCAGGGCAGGTGCTATGTACTAACCACAGGAAAAGTCATCACTAAATAGTTAAAAACCTACCCTGTGCCTCATGCTACTGTCCAAAACACCATCCTGAGCCTAAAAAAACAAGTCCTGTGAAAACACAGCACCCCTGAAAAAATCAAATCAAACAATAAAACCCATTTCAAAAATTGTCTTATAAGCACCTAAGCTAAAAAACATAGCATTAAGTAAGTATGCCATATTCCTTATCATGCACCAGTGGCCGAAAAAATTAAACAGTGCAATAACCTGCTTAAAGCTAACTTAAAAGCACTAAGTAAAAAAACTTTCAAAAACTAAAGTATTAATTTAGCAAAAGCCACATAGCTAGTAAACACTCAAAGTTCCACCAACCGAGCAAATCCTGCCCAATCTAAGCCCGTGCAAACAACAACAAAAAATAAAGTTCCAATAGTACACATGAAAAGTATACTGAGAAAAACTGTTTAAATTAATCCTGCCTCCAGCAAAAACAATCCCATCCGTGAAATTGTCTTCGCTCAGAAACCAAGTTGCACCTGGCAAATAATGCAAAAAAATAATAAAAAAACCCCAATGCATACCTCAAAAAAACCTTGTCTTAAAGTAAACTACCCATGACAATGTGACTGTATCCATATTTGCATGTATATATATATAAATATATATATATATTTTAACAGTTTAAACTCAATATAATATGTTAGTATAAAAAAAAATTCAAAGTAGATAATGTTGGGAGTTAGGTTTGTTCCTTCTTTCTCTAAAGAATTTTTTCCCCATAAGTTACCAAAGAGACCAAAGGTTAAACACTTCAAAATACTTAGCCGAAACAAAAACAGAAACAAAGTAACAAAAAACCCCCACGCAAGTAAAAAACAAAGCTTAAAGCAGCTAGAAGCTGTCCTTTTTTTTTTTCCCCCCCCCCTCCGGACCTTCAAAAAAAAAAAGAAAAAAAACGGCTAAACTGTTGCTAACTGGAAAAGTTTCACTGTAGCCAAAAAAAATCCAGTCCTCAAAAATCTACTCTGGCCAGTTCAGCCGGAATCCGGAGCCTTCTCTGCCACCCGCAGGAGTTAAGCCAGCCCTGCCCCGCCTTCGGCTTCTTCAGCGCTGCTCCTCTTGCTGCAGAGTGACCCTGCAGCCCCGCGCTGCCGGGACACCCTGCCATCCCAGCTACCAGCCCGAAACTTTCCACTCTTTCAGCTTGCTGCTCTAAAAATCCTGCAAGAACACCCAAACCAAACTGCCCTAAGTTTTGTAAAACAAAGCCCTCAAAGTTCTTAATACTGTTTTTCTTTTGTTATTAATACTGTAGTTATTTGAAGGGGGTTTGTTTGTTTACTTTGTAATACATACTAATAAAAAACTGCTATTCCTATTTCCCACATCTTTGCCTAAAAACCTCTAATTGTAAATTTATAATTTAGCAAAAAAAAAGTTTACACTCTCCATACCAAAAAAACCTCCAACTTTTACCTAGCAAATACCTGTCTTCCCAAACCAAAACAAGTTGCCATGCTCATCCATAAGGATAAAGTGGCTAATCCAGCCTTTGCCAACTCAGCTGAGTGGAAGGGGGAAGAGGAGGAGAGGATCAGCAGTGACCCAAAAAGAGAAATTAAAGAGCAATTGGTCATTTTGGATCGAGCAGCCTTTTGGAGATCTTAGCTGCCCAAGGGTTTGCCTGCACTGAGCTGGCTTTGAAGTGAAAGCCTGACTTTGGTTGAAGACAATTATCAGCTGAGAGAAGGGAGGCCGTGCCAGCTTCTGCAGCAAGCCCCGTGCCCTTCCCGCTGCGGCTGCGTCGGCAGCCCTGGGGGCTCCTTCTGCCGCCCTGAGCCCGCAGAGCAGGGCAGCGGTTGCCGATGGCTCGAGCCATCAAATCATTCAAGGTCCTGTTGGGCTCTCTTAGACACTTGGGCCGAGGGATTCCTTCGGACCTGGGCCACTTTGGGTGGAGCGGGGGCAGGGCCGGGGCAGGTGGCAGGGTGTGCATGGGCCCTTTGTGACACGGTGCAGCAGCGTGGTCACCGTGGCAGGGAACAGCACAAGGTGTCCGAGGAGCCTTTGTGACACGCGGTGACATAGGTGCTGGCAACAACGCAGCCACGCCACAGTGCTCGGAGCACGCCACGGGACAGGACGCGCCAGAGAGGTGCTGTGAGGAGTTCCCACACAGCCCGCTCGTTTGTGCCCGACCCGGAGCCTTTCCGAAGCGCTGCTCCTGCAGCTGACCTCGCGGCCAGACTGCGGGACTTGGTGACTCGGAGCTTTCCCGAGGCATCTCCCAACCCTGCGGTCGGTGCCCTCGCGGCCAGACCACAGGATCTGGTGACCTGAAGCACCACAAGGAGTCTCCTGTCGTTGTGGCAGGAGCCCTCAAGACCAGTGTGCAGGACTTGCTGTCCTGCAGCCTTCCTGAGGCTTCTTTGTCGCAGGTGCCTTCAAGGCACAACTGCACGACTTGTTGCCGCAGGGTTTTCCCTAGTTTCCTCAGAGGCATCTGTCTGAAGGTGCCCTCGAGGCCAGACGCTGACATGGCGGGCAGATTTCGCGACCTCTTCACAGTTTGCTGGGGGAGAAGAAATACAAGCCCTGGAGATGCTCCAGCACAACCCCCTCAAGAGCTGGAGCAGTTCCAGCCACAGCAGGATGGTGAGTGGCAGAGCCGGGCCACAAGGCCGATGGCTGCGGACAGCTTGGCCCCATCCCATCCCCGTTCCCATTCCGCCCACTGACAGGATGGAAGAGGGGCCGAGGCTGCCCCTGCAGCAGCTGTGCTCCATCCCCTGGGGCATCCTGGGGCTGTCCCTCCCTGGGGAGAGCAGGGCTGGCTTCTCTGGCCTCTCCTGCAACCCCTCAGCTCTGGCTACGCTCGCTCTTTGCCAGATGCAACCATGGAGCAGACACAGGAGAAGAAGCCCACCCGTGGCCGCTTCCGCAGATCACTGAAGGTACGTGCAGCCATCCCCGCCTGGGCTGGGCCTGCTGTCACTGCTCGGCCGAGCTCCGCGCTTGGAGCACTCCATGGAACGTGTCTCTCTTCCCTGTCCTTTGCTCTCCTGCAGATGTTCCGGAGGCTCGTGCCCATTCGGCGTAGGATGACCAGAAGCCGTGCAACAGCTGAGCCTGACCGCAGGCTGACTGAGCTCGAGGCAGAGCCCAATGTCAGCCCAGATTTGGCTCAGCGCTTGGATGCTGCAATCAATGACGCAGCAAATACGGACATGGCAGTGACTGAGTGCGCGGCCTTCAGAAACACCAACACAAAAGAGACCCTGAGTCTTGGAGGCCAGGAGGGTGTGGCAGGAGGGGAAGCACTTCTTGGGGAAAGCTGCTCCCTTGGACAGCGCTCCAGGTCTTCCCCATGTCTCCTCCAGGTGCCAGCCATGGTGAAGGACCTTCACCAGAGACTGGCGGCCTGTGTCACTTTGGATGCCAGGATGCGCTTGGACTTTCTGAGGCTGGCCGAAGAGCAACCTGCTGACGTTGTGCTGACCCTCCTGCGCTGTGCCCCAACGTGTGACAGGTATGGGGCCCACCTGCCTTGAGAGCTCAGGGCTCAGCAGCCTTTAGGGCCCATTGCCCTGCAGAGCCTGTCCAATGGGCTCTGCCAGACAGGCGGAGCGGTCCAGGACCCTTGGGCCCCTCTGTTCCACCAGCCTGCTGCCATGCTCCCTCCCTGCCCCTCAGGGCACCAGGGCTCTGTCACCTGGGCCTCCACAGCTGCACAGGGCATGCTACTGTGACTGAGACGGCCCTGACACAGAGCTCCAATCCCACAGAGCTGCTGCAAGCATGTGGAGAGCCATAGGCTCGTCGGCTGTGACAGCGGAGAAGGTGCTGCCAGCACTCATCCGCGTGATGGAGGATTGGCCTCTGCATACAACGACCACCTCCGATGGCGACGACGAGGACGTTTTTGCCCTGGCGGTGAGCTTCTGGAACCGGCCTCTGCTCGCTCCCCGGTCGCCTCTCCATCAGCTCTCCGTCCTCTCCCTGCCTCAGGCACTGGCTTAGGGCAGGCTCAGGGGGCTCCAGGCCCGTCGCTCCCCCTGCGTCTCCCCTCGGGCCCTGCCACACGGACATCTTAGCACTGAGCTCTGTCTCGGGCTGCTTCTTTTGCAGGCAACTCTGGGGCTGTGGCTGACTGTCCAGGTGCCCAAATGCCACAGGGCAGTGCTCCTTCATTCAGCCCGTCTGTTTGTTGCTCTCCTCTTCCACATTGTCATCACCACACAAGAGATGCCAGTGGAAGTTGCTAACTTCTGGAGAGCGTGCCAGGAGGAACACGGCCTTCCCAGCAACCCCAACAGGTGCCAGTCCTCCTGTCTTTTCAATGTCCTTGTGGCCGGCACCAGCGCTCGCCGTGTGACCTGGGTTTTGCTCTGCACACAGGTTTGCAGTGCAGGCCATGAAGGCTCTGTTCAGCCAAATGTGGTGGAACACAGAGATGATGGCTATGGAGCGCAAGCGTGGCTGGGACACGCTGCTCTGTGCTGACACCCAGCACTATGCCGTGGGTCTGCTGGCCAGGTGAGAACCCCTTCTCTCCCACATTTGTCCCCTGTGCCCCACACAGTCCCTGTGCTCATGGCCTCGAGGGCCTCGTCACCGAGGGACGGCCAAGCCGACTGGAAAAGGCTGGCAGAGGAGGGTGCCCAGAAGGGGCCGCCTCCCAAAGCGCCCACATCCCCCTCCAGAGATACTGGGGAAAGACCGGACCTGTGAGTTAGACCTCCTGGGAGAAGACTGTCCCCCCCACCTCAGGCTCTTGCTGCCTTTTTCCCCCTGACAGGGAGATGCGCCGTCACTTGGGCCACACCTGTTCCCGCATTGGCTTCTACCTACTCCAGCCACTAAGCAGGGAGGAGCCACGCTGGGATCTGCCCTCCCTGGCATTCCTGGTGGAGGTGAGCCAGCGCTGCCTCGCTCAGCTGCCTCTCAGCCCTCTGCCCTCTCGTAGCTGCAGCTGCCTGGGCCGGTGCCCGAGCCCTGTGCTGCTGCTGCTGCTGCTGCCTGGGCCCGGCCCTGTGCGCTTCTGGGCTCCTGCTGTTCGGGTCACCTGTCACTGCCCTGTGCCTTTCAGGTCATCAAGTACCTGGACCTGAGGGAATGTGCAGGCCGTGTCCTGGAGGAGATGTCAAGGCACCTGCGGGGCACCTGCAGGCAGAGACGTCACCTGGCGCTCAAAGGCCTTGTGCTGCTCAGCGAGGAGCCCTCGATGGTGAGAAGGGGGCAGCGGCTGAAGCTGCGCTGGGGAAAGCAGCCCCTTGGGCTGGCTGGGCTTCAGGAGCTGAGGCAGCTGCTCCCAGCTCTCCTGCCTCCTGCTCCAGCTGCTCGAGTGCTTCGGGACAGGCCTTTGGCCTCTGGGCCCAGCAGCGGCAGGGTGGGCTAGCAGAGCCAGGGCGGTGTTGGCGCTGCAGCTCTTGGTGGCTTCCCAGCACAGCCTTGTGTGTTCCATACAGGCCGGAGGTGTACGCAGCCTGCTTCCAAGCCTCCTGGAGCGGCTTGGGGATGCCGACGGAGAGGTGGTCGCCATGTCCCTCGCTGCGCTCACCAATGTGTGCCAGCGGAAAGACTCCGTGATCGGCAGGACCACTGCCCTGAAGCTAGCCAACCTCCTCCTGTCACTCTTTGGAAACGTAAGGCTCTGTGTGCCACGGGCATTAGCTGCTGCCCAGAAACTTTGTGCCCTGGGGATTTTTAGGCTTTTGCCCGGCTGGGCTGGAGAAATTGGTGCTGAGGCCTCTTCTCCTTCCTTTCCTTCAGGACAACAGCCACGTGCAGCTGCTCTCCATTCAGCTTTTCCAAAAGGTGATGGGCTTGGTAGCGGATGAGGGCAAAGAGCCACTGAACACAGTTGTGAGCCAGAGCCTGCTCCCACTCTACTTGCACTGCCACGAGGTGAACGAGCGTGTGGCCAAGGTGAGGCGTTGTGTGATGCCGGTGCATCCCTGACAGGGGGCTCGGCTGCCTCCTGCCCGGGCACCTCTCCCGGCTCGCAGCCTCCTGCTGGCCCTGGCGCAGGGACGCAGGGCCCGTGCCCTGGGCTGGGCTGCGCTGCCAGCTCCCGTCTCTGCTGCTCCCCAGGCCTCTCGGGAAACGCTGCATTGTGCGGCCGGCTTCCTGAAGAGGAGCGACCTCCAGCACGTGCTGAAGACGGAGAAGCTGTTCAAGTTCGCCGAGTGCGTGGTAAGGACGGCCTCTGGAGAAGCCCCCTGACGGCGGGGCTCGGTGTGCGGGGCTGGCAGCCGTGGCCCCTGCCCAGCGCCGCACGCAGGGGCTCCGGCCTGCGCCCCACACGCCGCTCCCTTCCGTGGGGCCGCGCGGGCTCTTCTCCAGGCTCCTGTGCCCCGAGTCGGGCGCCGACGGAGCGCCGGCCCAGCGGGGCCGCGGGGCGGGGCGGCACCGCGGCTCCCCGGGCAGCACCCGGCCCTCCGCCCCCTCCGGAGCCCGGCGCCCGCTGGCCGGGCCTCGGGGCTGTGCGGGCAGCGCAGGCCGGGGCTGGGCGCCGGGAGCGCCCGGCCGAGGGGCTGAGCCCGCGCCAACCCTTCCCTCCCTCCTGCCGCTCTCTCCAGCTGGCAGACGACAAGAGCCAAGCGGCCGAACACCTGCGCCTGGCCCTGCCCTACCTGGAGCACCCACAGGAGCCCCTGCGAGAGGCGGCCATCAAGCTCATCGGTGAGCCACGAGCCCGGGCTCCCTCCCAGCCCCAGCCCCAGCCCCAGCCCCCGTCCCGGCAGCGGCATCCGCGCCCGGCGCCGTGGAGCCGCGCCTGCCCTCGGGGCTGCTGCCGCCCTCTGCGGCCGTGCCCTGGGGCGGCAGGATGCGGCAAGGGCCCGGGCCGAGCCCTGCCGGGGCAGGAGGCCGTGTGGCCACAGGGCTGGCAGCGCCGCTGGCAGGGCGCCGTGCCGCTGGGGCCCTGACAGGCTCTGTGTTCCCAGGGATCGCCGGGGTGCGCCTGAGGAGGCAGAAGGAAGAGCTCCAGGCCCTCAGCGAGGGTGAGTGAGGGCAGCGGGTTCTCAGCGGGGCTGCCGGGGGGAGCCGCAATGCTCGCGCAGGGGGCTGCAATCGCTGTCCTGCCTGCGGAGGGCCTGGCTCCCTGTGCGGACAAGGGCTGGCGTGCGCAGAACACGGAGAGATTTCGGGGACGCGGGCGGGGCGATTCGTGTTTAGCACCTTGCGGCGAATCCCGTTGGCCCCTCTCTCCTCTCTTGTGGCGGCCACGGCAGGAGCTGGCTCAGATGGCCCTTGGCAGGAGGGTCTCCTTGGACTCCTGCACATCCGGGCTCTGACCGGGGCTCTGTGCCTGTCTCTTCCAGCTCTTCAGGCCCTGAGAGAGGACGACAGCCCCTCCCAGATAAGCCTCTTTGTCCAGCTGATGTTCGAGGAGCGAATTGCAGAACTGCAGTCATCTGCTGGCTCAGAAAAACCGGTGGCCTTAGAAGACCTTCAGGGGCCACAGAAGATGAGACCGCCTGGAGACGGAGGAGCCGGAGCTCCAGGCACAGCTGATGATTGACGCAGCTGATGCCTGTGGGAAGCTCACGTGCCTTCAACCCTCTCCCTGCCTTGCTACACCATCCGTCCCTTTTCCCTCCACCCTTCCTCCCTTTGGACAGCTCCATGTCTTCAGCCCTCAGACCATGCCCCTCCCCTTTTTTCCCTCCCAGCTCATCCCTTTGCTTTGCCTTCCATTAATAAACATTCAAAGAGAAGTTGATTGAAGGCACTGAGGTGCTTTTCCCAAAGACTGGACTCGGTTCCATGGGATCACAGACTGGTTTGGGCTGGAAGGACCTTCAAAATCACCTTCCACCATGCCAGGGTGCTCCAAACCCCAATGTCCAGCCCGGCCTTGGACACTGCCCGGGATGGACACCCCAGGATGGACACCTCGTGCCAGGACCAAGGCTGGTGCACATCAGGCACCCAAACAAGCCCCAGCAGCTGCAGCCTCGGTGGTTTTAATCCCAACCATCCAACATTCCCGAGCCGGCAGCGCGGCAGTGCTGACCTCTAGTGAGAGGCCCCTGGAAAAGGGAGGATTTCTTGGGATAAAGTTCCCTTCCCAAAGCCTCCGAAGGCAACACCAGAACCCTCAACAACCAAAAAGCACGGGTGACAGTGTCCAACGAAAGGTTTTCTTTAAAAAACACCCCAAATTCACAAGGAAAGCGTCCAATCAAAGCCTCAGGGCTGGTCCCGAGGAGCCCAGAAAGGACCAGGACAGCTCAGGGGGACAGGGAGCTCCCAAACTGCTCCTTTGGGTCCCCTCATTGTCCTCCAGAATCCAGAACTTTCACTCAAAATGTCCCTCGGGAAGATGAGAATTTTCCAGGCACGTCAAAGAAATCTCCACTGCAAAAAAATCTCTTTTAAAACCAAGCTTTAAGACTGGGAGTTCTGCTTAGATTGAAACGATGAAATTCAGGATATTCTACATCAAATGCAGCGTTTTGATTCTAACGGACTCCTCTCCCTGCAGCCAAACAAATGTCAAAGGCTCCTGAGCTTTTTGTGGCACACCAGGATTCCCTGGAGCCATCCCAGGAACATTTCCTGGAGTATCCCAGGAATGTTCCCCATTCCTGGGGCTCCACAAACCTCCTGCCCCTTTACAGCAAGCTCAGCTCGGGTCAGAGATAATTGATCCAATTACCTCCAGAAGGAATGAAAGCAAAGCAAAGCGCACTCTGCAGGAGCCCTGGGAAGTCCCTGTTCAGCAAGGAGTTTCCCACTGAAATGATGGGACAATGATGAGTTCCAGCATGAAATTCAAGGCTTTTCCCTCCGGAAGCAAAATCCAGTCCTTGCATTAACTCTTTTTATTGGTTTTAGTCACTAAGTCTTAAAAAATAAATCGGTTTTCACATTGTTCAGGCTTGGAGAGGTTAGTGCTTTTCCTGAGCTGGGATAAATTCCTGAGGCTGGGCACTTTTTGTACTTCTGGAACTGGAGATTCCTCTGCAATATTCCCTGGGGAGCTTCTCCTCACCTTTTCCTCCGTCAGAAAAACGAAGCAGAGCAAGGAAGGTGTCCAAGAAGGAGAGGCTGGAGAAGCCCCACCTCCCTCCAGGCTCATCCCAGCACTTTCCTGATGGAATTTTCCCATTTCACAGCCAGAGAGCAACCCCTGGCCCCTGACTCAGCTACTCACGGAGTAATTAGAGCCAAGAGGCTGGAGCAGGTACTCAGAGGTTCCACCAGAGCCACAATCCCCCATCAGGATCCTCTGGATTGCCCAGGAAGGAGGAGTTTTTAGGCAATATTGGAAATCTAGGATCTAGGCTTGCAGCAAAGCACGGAGCATCTGCTGGCGCTGGGCTCTGCATCCCAGGAAATTCAGTGGATTCCTGCTTCTCCACAGGGCCAAGCTGCTATTTCAACACACTTCTGTGGGCCAGGGTTGAGAAACAGGAGGAGTAATGAGCTGGGAGCTGCAAAAAAATAAAATTCAAGACATTCCTCCGCTTCTGAAATGGGCCAACCTTCGAATCCTTTCTCTTCATTAGATTTTTCATTACTGGGAGGTTTCTTCCTGAGAACAAATCCCAGGGATTTCATTCAGAGGTGGAGTTGCTGGCTGGTAAAAACCGCCAAATCCTTTAAATAAACCCCTCAGCATTCTGGTTTTTAATCAGTGATACCTGAGTTCCAAGTTTGGACAGGCATTTATTCCTTAAACTAAAGGCATCAGCTTTTGGCAGCAATTTGGCCAAATCATCGTCCTTCTGTCTCCTGAGCCTCTCCTGCTCTTCTGCTCTGCAAAAGAAAAGCGGCAAAAGATGGTTTGCCCTGAGGGAAAAGCCTGCCAAAGCAGGGAACTGCTGTTATTTGAGTGTTAGTTCCTATTTTAATGTTGTTGTTGTTGTTTGAACACCTAGGAAACGCTTTGGGGCAGCAGGTGAACGACCCTGAGAGGCGCAGGGCTCAGTAACTCAGTGTAAAGAAAGAGAGAGGCTGATTTCTGCAGGTTCCTTTTATTTCACTCCAAGATTTCAGTAGAAAGAGAAACCTTTTGGTTTTTCCCCAGATTACAAGGTGCTTCTTTTAGGATTTTTTCAGATGTATCTCAGGAGGAAAGAGCATTTACCTCTCTCACCTGTGGAAGCAGCCTGGGTTTGTGCACACTGCCAGAAAGAGTCAAACATGCCCACAGGCTTTAGTGCGTGTTGCTTAAACACATGCTCTGGACATTTTCCTACTGGCAGCAGAAAGGATGATGGGGACAGTTACATCAATCGAACTGAACTCTAGAATTCCATATCTAGTTTTTTAGTTCCTTTTTTTATGCATTTGCAAACCATCATCTTACCTTCTGCCCCTTCTCTTACTGTTATTGGATATTGTCTTGTTGGATGTAATGTTTTAGGGTAGCTCAAAATAAATTTTAACAGCTTGAGATTTCCTGACACCTTAATTATAGAGGTTGTAAGTCAGTCCGTATTTTTTTCTGACAGATGCCTCATTTTTATACCTCAAGCTTAGTGTATTAAAGTCTCTACTGTTTCAGAACCCACAGTTATCATGGATACAAAGAACAGTTTAAAATGCATCATTTAGTAATAGATACAAAGCTGAGGGGCAAATAGGCATCATGCACCCTTTGTGAGAAACCAACTCTAAAAGCTGTACAGACACATTGCCACTCACATCTCAGGGAAGGGATAGATTTTTTCATTTAGGTCAGCAGGAAATGGAAATTTTCTGGCAGTTTGAAACTTATCACCAACTCCTGAAGTTTTGTGCAAAATCCCAGTGTGCAACATCTGGGTATTTTGCAAAGTCACCTGGCTGCAAACCTCAGCCTCCAACAAATGAAGTGCAGCTCAGCTGTGAGGATTTTTCTGTAACATCTTTAGAACATAAGAGGTAATTAAAACCAGTTCTGTTGCCTAGTGTTACAAAATTGATTACAACTGCATGCAGTAACTGCTTTAGACTTGGGAGTTATTTTTAAAAGAAAAAAAGTCCACCGCATAAAACATTGCCCAAAAAATCCCCTTGCAAGGTAGTTTTAATGAATCTTTCATGGTTCAATGAGCTATTGTATTAGGTCATTCTCCTGATGAAGCAATGCTCCAATCTCATTACATTTAGTCAGAAAGAAATAAGCTGCTAGTGTTATTGGATTTCTTATAATTAGTTAAAAAGCAATTTTTTAGGATTTCCTTTCATAGGGTTGGGGGAGGAGGGAAGTTGAGACAAGTAATATTGTGCTGCATATAAGTAAAATATAGTGCTCCACACACAATAACCATTCCCAGCTGAGATGTACTTTAAGGTTTGGGTAAGTCAGCCTCTTTCTCCTGTATCCTTCCTTCCCGCTCCTGTCACCGCTGCTTTTCCAAACAGCAAACCTGAGAACGAGCTCAAAAGGCTGAAAGTCCAAAGGAAAAACACCAGGCAGTCCCCATAGCTGGTGGTAATTAATAGAAAGTGAATCAGTTGCTTTGTATAGCAGATAAAGGAAAAGCCCAGCCAGAATAACCTGCCTCATCACCACATTGTGTTCCCAACAGAAATTAATTCTGTGAGCTGTGGGAGTTTGAAACAAACATGTGAGGGCTAAAAAGACCTAATGCCATCATCCCAGCGTGGAGAGGAAGATTGGAAGGTGCTTTCAGGAGAACGGCTGCAGTCTCTGGGTAGGGACAATATTTTGCCCCCTGTGGCCTTTATGAAAAAAGAGTAGAATAAATAGTGCCACATGTCTGCACAGCTGGAACATCTGTGACTGGTTGGCACAAATTTACAATCCTACCTGACCGCCTGAATCTGGCTGTAATTGACAGACACGGCCGTAATGGCAACATCCTATCGATCTTCCCTGGGACCAGAGCACCTCAGGCTTGAACGACTAAATTGTGGAAAAAGAGCACGAGATCCCTCAAACATTCACAGAGAAAAAAAGCATTCTCACATTTTAGAACGTACGTCTGATTTTTCATACGAGCCCAAAGGCAGCCTGCACAAGTTGATGTAAAGGCATCTGATGAAGGTTGCTAAATACACAGAAGCTCATTAAGTGCCTGCTTCAAAAGAACTGGAGCCTGGAAAAACTTTTCAAAATACCAAGTATGCTTATCCGACATCTGGGTAGAAATCTGCTGTCAACACAGCTAGAAATGGGCTCATTGAACTCCATGGAGTTCTCCTAAATCCTTGTTTAACACGAGATACAACGTATGTGATTGCGAGTCCTTGTATGTAGGTGATAAAGCAGCCCATCCACAACAAAATAAATGCTATTTTATAAAACTACAGCTTCTTATTCAACATGCTGAAGGCACCTAAACGTTTTGCAGTGCAGCATGAACTATATTAGCCCAAGTAAACAGCATGAAAACACAACTGGTGCGAGCAAAAACCCTCTCAGATTTTCAATACCTCCACTCTCCTCCCCACATTCAAGTTTCCTCTAGATTCAAGATTATTCTAGTATAAATTCCTAAAGACATGATTCCATCTTTATACTAGTTGGCGTTTTTATTTATTCCCACTAAAATGTGTGTTGCAGAAAAATATTTTCCAATACAAAACTCCAAAACATTTCACAGACATACTTCAGAAAAGAAGAAAATCATAGGTTTGCTAAGGAATTCACAGGCCTGGCGTGCATAACTACAAACCTCTTTCAGCTGTGATCAAGACACCTTCTGTATTTATAATTCTTAAAACTTAAGTCTTATTTACTGGATAGAAGCTTGGGGTTTTTTTGTTTTAGTTTTTTGGGGGCTTTGGGGGGGTTTTTTGCTTGGTTAGTTTTTGAGGTTTTTGGTTTTGGTTTTGGTTTGGTTGGTTTTTATTTTGATTATGTTGGTTTTATAAGAAAGAAAAAGCATGCTGTGATAAGACTGTGAGATTTTTTTTTCCTGGGTTCATTTCTTGCTTTGGGAAGCACTGCCTTTTTAACAATATTTGCAAAAGAGGTTGAGGGATACACTGAAACACACTCTAAAATACTACAGAGATAAACAGGGATCCACCATCCCTGTGCCCTGGATTCCTATCCCTCATTCCCACTCCTGGAAATGCTTTTGATAACAATAAAACATGTTGAACTCTTTTTTGTACTCGCTGACACCACTGCTAAATCCCAATAAGATATAAAAGATTTGCAGCTTGCTTGGATTTACATCCAAAGGAAACAAAAGGCACAAGACTGGGAGAGGGCGAAAAGTCCTCCACAAAAGCAGTCATGCTTTGCAATGTCCAAATGAAGGAAGACACACAAATATTTTCAGGAAGACCGAATGTAGAATGGAAACACATGGAGATGGGCAAAAATAATAGAAAAGTGAGCAACCTGAAACTCCTGGCATGCCCAGAGACCTCCTGACACCACGCCAGCCTTAAAACAGACCTACTGCTGCTCACAGAATAACCATTCTAGGGAGGCTATTTTGAATTATTTCACACAATTTCAGTTCCCAAAGGGGCTATAAAGCACTATTGGTAGTCATCTGTACTACAATCATTGATCTTAACTTTAATTATTATTAATGCAAAAATATTTATGAACCAAAGCTATTCCCTTCCATTTCTCTGTCCCTTTCAAAGCTGCTGAGAGCTGGATAACTAAGCAAAGGAGTGCCCTCTGGGAAGTCAGCGGTGATTGCCTCATCCTCAAACGGGAAATTGGAAATTCAGAGTAGGGCAAGAAGCTTAACTCCAGCTATTGAACAGCTGCCATAAAAGAAAGAGTTAAGTAGACAAGGGCACTTGTGTGGAGAAGAGGCAGCTGAAGAAAAGGTAAAAACCAGACAGCTGTGAATGCAGGCACTGAACAGAAAGCAATGATTCTTTTTCAGAAGAATATGGAAACATCAAACTAAACCAGCAGAATGAAGACCAGGATTCCTCGCAATGTGCAATGGGGACACTTTTGGACAATCCTATGTCCCAGGTGCACAGTTAGGGACTCTTCCAGAGCCAAAAGACTAGACTGGAAATCTCCTTAACTGGATTTAGCACACGCTTGCAGCTTCATTGTGTTCAGAGGAACACTCACCGTAAAGGTAAAATCCCCAGGAAGCCACACACAGCACACTGTGGAACAAGCAATTTCCTCTTAACCCATTTTAGTTCCTTTGCCAAGACCCAAAACCAGAAGAACGCCAGCAAAGTGGATTTTTCCCCTGATATACCTAATCTTTCTATCAATTAAATGTACTCCCAAATGCTTTAATGGACGGGTTTTAATTATTATTTCTACCACTTAAAAAAATAGTCTCAATAATTTCCTTAAAAATCGCTGAAGCAAGGCACCGTTCAAATGAAGGATACAATTAAATGGGGCTATTGATAAAAATTTTCTCCATATTCAGAATTTTTCCTGTGATTTACATGCATTAGCAAAAGCAGTATCAACTCTTCCCTGCCAGAGTAGTTGAGCATCTTCCTGCTACTAATTCAGCACACATATTTCAGCCATTACCCAGGGAACGCAGTGATTAGGCAGCTTTCCAGTAAACAGTCCTTAAAACAGTTCATAAAAATTCCATTTAGAAAAAGGTTGGTTTCCTGCTCGAGAATTTGATAAGATGTTGCAATTACTGCTTAGGGATATATTTCAAGTCCGCCAAGTGAGGTAAATTCCATTTCCACACACGCTATCATAGCGTTTGCAGGTTAAAATGCCATAAAGTAGTTCTTACGTACTCAGAAGATGCAATTAATTTGGGTGCTGCTTTTTTAGAAACACACGCTTAGAAAATCCTAACAACTTGCAATGAAAAAAGTGAAAATACCCATAAAACAGGCCACAAAAGGCAGATTCTCAAGTAGAAATCTAGTGGCATTGTCTGAATCACAACTTGCCCAGATCAAAAACTGTTCCTAGTAATGGAGAGAAAACAGCATCACAATCTATATATTCTTTTGACATCCCACCTGAGGTAAGACCCCTAGTTCAAAGGTCCCAGAATAACCAGAAACAGTCAGTTTTACAGGTTACAAGGAAATCAAAGAAATACTCAAATTTTGGCACAGTAATTCCTAAACTTAGAGCATCAGTTTGTTATCCATAAATGGAAAGCATTTAGCTTGTTTTAACAACTTCCTAAAAAAAACAAGATTCAATTGCAACATTTATTATCTAAAAGCGTTCTGGTCAAAATAAAAATGAAACTCAAAATTATGAACCCTTTTTATGAAAATAGCTGATACTTATTAGGCAATAAACTCTTGCTCTCTCCTGTTTTCATTTCCTCAAAAAAGCAACATAAACTAAAAGAATGTAATCTCATGTGTTCAGGCTCCATATATGTTGTTTTGAGAAAAGGCTTTATAACAGCTTCATTGAAGGCTCTTTAAGAAACTAAATCTTTCTAGTTTAATAGAGTGACAAGGTGTATATGAGGGCATCAAATGAAAAGGAAAATGAGCTGTCACAATAAAGTACTATTGAAAGCCTTAGCACAAACTGCATGACAAACTAAAAGAAAAAGAATTATTTTGTTCCTTTTGCTTTAACCAAAGTCCTAACACTTAGGACCTGCAAACTGCTGCCATTTTAGAGCCAATCTGTATTTTAAGTGGATGTAACTAGCCCTAGCAAACGTAGCAAAAAGTGAAATGTTCTCAAATTGGTCTTAGCATGTGCACTAATCCATCCACACCACATCAGATGTATCTTGTAGTTGATAATATTTTACATGCTTACAATAATTACTGTAATTCAGAACCTTGACACCCATTTTCCTAAGATAAATCAACGTAAGAAAAATTATTCAACCTCCCTTTTCTTCTAAGGGTAAATGCAAAGCAGTTTGAAGCTCACTGTAGGTTTAAATTTTAATCCAAGGGCTGATGGTCTGCAATATGATTACAGTCCTTCCAATGTCAAAAGTTAACAGAGGAGTGGAGTCTATTTCAAATGACTGGCTCTAAACATCTCATAATTACATTAGATAAATTACACTTTACACATAATTGCAACAAGTTTTTGCCTTATTAGGCACCGGTCTGAAATACTTGGCAGTTTCACAGTGAAACACTATTCCTCTTGATGCATTTGGATGAGGTCCTTACCCTTCTACCATCACAGTCAGGGATCTGCCACTGGCATAAAATTCCAGATGGATAATGCCAGCAATCCTAACTACTTCACAAAACAACAGGTAAGGAGGGAAATAGATTAATATGCTGTTCTTAACCCCTTTCAACTGACAGAAATTTTGCATGCTTAAAAAAAAACAAACCGGTTTTTCCATGACATCATTCGGCTTGAATACTAATGCTTTTCCTTAATGCAACTACATGTACACGGATGTACAACTTCTCTTTTCACAGAAGCAACGCCCAACTTTACATGTTTTTCTTTACTCTGTTTCCCCTGATTATAATTCTAAGATCCTTTCTGATTTTTACGCCATTTCCCTGTCTTAATTCTTCAGTGTTGTTAAATGAAGTGCCCCTCTCCATTCTGTGAAGATAGAGTGATTTACAGCAGCTGAGAATCAGGGGATTGTCCAGTAATTACGGCTTTTCTCAGTAAAGTAGTAGTATTGGATTCATTAACAGTGTTTGGATTCATTAACAATTAAAGTTTATTTCAATGAACAACAAGTACAAAGCTGGGTCAAGCACCCTTGTTAGGCTTTGACACTTCCTTCAGGAAGACTACAATTCAACCCAGGGTTTCATTTTCTGTTTGGCTGCTTGTAAAATAGAAGGCATCTTGAAAATGATACTTCCATTTAGGGCTCTTACTGTGGACCTTACAGGCACTGTAAATGTGGAGTGGCTTTGTCTTAAACAGCCTAATCCTGCCCATTCCACAGAACAGACATTTGGAGTACAACGACGATGGGAGCATGAAAACGCAGCTTTAACAACTTCTTCAGTGCAAAGAGTAAGCACAATCCAAGTCTTGCTGTTTCCTTGGTAAGACCATAAGAAATGAGGCAGGGAAAGTGAATGTTTTGGGCTTGCAAGCCATTTTCCTTGAGCTGGGACATCTGCTGATTGCAAGGGGTTTCAGTTTGGAACTGAAGGCATGCTTTTTACACCGCTGCCATTAGACAGATTCTATCTGACACCCTACTTCAAAATTAAAACAGCAGGCAAGTGGGTAAATAGGAGCAAAAATGGAAATTTTCAGTACTTGCTCACCCCTTATTTTCAGATATTCTCCAAAATAGGGAGCAGCACCAGTGAAAAGCACGTTTGTATCAACAGGGCCTGGATGGACTATCCCAGGTGATACAACCACTAACCCACAGATGACGTGAGAGGTTTCACAGCACAGTGTTTAAAATTCAAGCAGCAGAAGCCCTTCCACCAGAATTTCACCCTGCTTTGGGAACAGATCTTCTGTCTGTATCATTAATTTCTTTGTTTTCCAACTGAGTTGCCGTGCAGCAAGTATTGCAGCATCACTAAAGAAACAGAGCTGGAGCACAGAGCAGCTCAGCTGAGTGAACTTACAGCTCAAACCATCAGAACCACCAAGAAAAAAAAGGCTGGGCCAGCTTTCTCAGCAGCCTGCTTGTGGCACTCAGACCTGAAATTACTCACTGCAAGTGTTCTCTCTAGGGTCTGACAGGACTTACATATATTGGAATATATATAACAAAATGATAATGCAGCTTCAAAGAGTGACTCACAGAAAACCGGTGCTGGAGCACTCAGAATTCATAAGGGACTTTAACCACAGTCACAACCCTCAGTTATTTGGTTGGCCTCCTTTATTCCTTTATTCTTGGGCTTTTCTTCCAGCTTTCTATCAACTGTGATATAAAACCATACTAATTAATCCAAATAAGCACATGTGCTATGTATTTCTTTCAAGATGGGATAACTACATACTCATCATTCCTGAAAACAAGCCCACAGTAACCAAAACCGGTCAAAGCAACACTGTTGTTATAAATTATAGCCCACAGCCATGGGTGTTCCTTGATGGAAGAAGAAGAAATATCAACCCAACCTCCTGGTCTGCTATGAGAACACTTGTTATAAATCATGTTTTTCCAGTGTTCTATTTCAACTGCATAGATCAGTATCCAATAGAGAGCTCCTTAAGTCACAGACAAACCCACAAAAACTGCTTAAGACCAACATTCCACAAAAACATGACAAAAAAATTCAAAGCAACCTTATAGTAGAGAAAATGCGGATTTAATAGGAGCTTAACATTAAGAATCCCATCCTCAAAATAATGCAAATTGATTTAAAGTGGATTTAGGGTTTTAAATGTTAAGAGCATAAAATTGAAGAATTAATTGAATTTACTGTTGGTTCAACATTGCTAATGTAAATGATAGATAACTGTATCGGTCATTCTTGACTAAATTAAGCGCTATCTACCATTATTACATGACTAAAGGCTTTAAAAAATTCTGTTGTTAAATGCAATCAACTTTAAATTAAACTATGTGCATTCAGTCAGTGTCTTAAGCAATGATGAGGCAGAGATGCCTTAAAATGGTAGTAGGGATTTAGACCTCACCAACTTCTGATGTAAAATTTAAATAAGTTAGAATTTGAAAAAGCAAATTAACCTGTACTGCATTTTGCCCACAAAGTTCTTCCTTCCATTTTGATTTACCACTGGTCTCCACTCATTAGATCAAAGCTCACAAAGTATTTTTGAGACCAACCAGCACTTTCAGCCCAATTTAAAAGTCACTGAAGGCAATGAAAATTACTTCTGTCGGCTTCAGTAAGGCCTTCCACAATCTCAGTACTCAGTAGCTACAAGGAGTAGGACTGAGAGGGTCTGACCAACTTTGCTGAGGATATCACTTGGCAATCAAACATCATTGGAAAAAATCAGAGATTACTATTTATATTGCTTCAGCACAGCCACTGCTGTTCTGAGATTACCTGCTGCACAATGGAAAAAGCAAAAAAAAGGATGTGAAAATACATATACCGACACCTGACTTATACACATCAGTATTCATCAATTAAAAGAGCCTGTGATGACTTCTCCAAACTGTCACTGGGGAATGACAAGCAACAGTCATTTCAGCCAAACTGGTACTCACATATCCTCTTGGCTGTGGGAATTCTGGGTCACACCCACTTCTTTTACCATTTTTTCCTGCAATGTAACTGAAAGTGACATTGACATTTGTCCCTTGGAAAAGTTACTGTTATCCTCCTTGTTGTCAGGATTATTCTACTGCCTGATGTTTTGTTTATTTTCTAAGCAATTGTCAAGAATACTGTCTGTGCCTGTCATCTGTCTACATGTTGACTGGTATCCACGCATCACACTGGAAGATCAGAATCCTTGAAAGAAACTTTCCTTCTCAACTCTTGGAAAGACATTCCCAACACCGCCGGTAGAATCTGAAGATGCCAGCTATTAGGAGACAGAATTGACCACAATTTAGTCAAAGTGCACCATCACACCTCCTACTAAGAAGGTTTTAAGAACTGGAAAGTCCATTCTTGTGGGAAATCCGCAGCGGGAGAAATGTGGCACTCAATATGAGTGATCGGCAAATCTCGTTTATTGTTAATTCACACAATGCTTTTATAATAACACTAATAAGCTCATGCATATTGCAAAAGTTAAGCTCAGGATTGGTGCTCAGATTAAAAGTCAGCTACGCCTCTTTCTACATTTCTTTGTGGTTACATAGTTTGAGTAAGTTTTTGTTTTACCGTGCTTCTCCCTCATATCTTTCAGCTACAAGGTCTTGTTATCGTATCCCAGCTGTGCTCAAGGACATGCGAACCTTACCGCCTTGCTGGTTCTCATGAGAGTGCCTGTGTGCTCAGCAAAGCTCTCTCATGTCTATGTGACCTTTTGCAGCTAGCCAGTTATCAATCACACTCTCCACATGTTCTATTCCTACTGTACAAGTCCTTGACCACATAATTCCCATCTCCTGCGCTGGCCACTGACAGCTTTTCTACACAAAGTACATTAAGCAATCATCAACTCATTCAGGTTTGACTGCTGAAAAGTGCCATTAAGTATTAGCAAACATCAGACACAATTAGTTTTGTCTGAGGGCAGGTAATGTTCCTAATCACATTTCCCTCACTCCCACATTTTAGGGATGAAAGTAGATCTTCTGACAGACCTGAGCTTGCTTCCATCATAAATCAAACGGGGTAAATTCCTGCAGCAATGGGTTCAGAGATCTCTTCCCTGCTTTGGAGGAAGGAGGAGGCTGGACAAGCATGGATGGGGTTGCTGAGGATGCAAAGAGACTCTCCACAAACACTGGATGGACATGTCAGACCCCTGAATAGCTCCGCTCCTGTGAAATTCCCAAGCTCAAGGCATGATTCACTAATAAATTGTATGGATTACGCAGCATTTGCTTGAGGACAGATGTATCACTGCCTTCTGCAGGAGAAACTGTCAGACCCTCTCTGTGCTCATCAGTTTACAATTTTCACACCTTCTAGTGGCTGATCTGGAAAACACATCAGCCATTACCACGATGGATATAAACAACTAATATCCAAAATTCTTGTGAGGCAGCCCCTTCAGTACAGCTTGATAGCACAGGACATAGGTAGCCTAGGATAAATGCCAAACAGAGCAGAGAATTTCACCCCTGAACTGACATTTAAGAGTACATTTCAATGGCTTATGCAGTGCAGACTTTCTGATGTTCTTTCTCCATCATTTTGTTAAGATTACACATCCAAACTTTCAAAGCACAGCATCCAAAATACAGAAATGCTCTCCCTAGACTGAATTTCTCCCCAGAGTTAATGATAGGATCAGATCAGCTGCAAAGCTACTGGTATTCAGATGTAAAACTTTTCAATTGAAGCAGACTATTTTCTTGGACAAAATCAATTAAGTGCAATAAATTTCATACATAGACCCCAAGGCTGGCAAGTGTCCCCTAATGTCACACTGAAGAAACCTGAGCCAAACAAATACCACCCTCCTCAGTCCTTTTCACGTACTCTTTTTGCTCATCAGTTGCACGAGAAAAGAAAATGCCCGTTTTTCCTGCTTGCTGGAGAATAGAGATACACATACCTTCAGTTAGACGTGGTTTTGGTAACACAAGTGATCTATAAAGTGTTCTTTTCGGGGTACAACAAAGAAAATAACACCTTCCAACAGTTTCCAACATAACCTTAACCAGCTGAGGAGACAATTCAGAGAGAAGAGCATTTAAATTACTGTACACGCTCAAATAGAACATTTTTGTTCCTCAGCACATTGCTAAAGTACAGACTGCTGCACCTTGTGACAACACCATGGAGATGGGCTGCTAAAAAACTACCCTTTATTTTTTACCTTCTATTAGTAAGGGTGTACGACTTTTCATATGCTCCCAGATAGATGCAAGATAACAGAAACCCACTCCATAAAATATTTCAAAACACACTCAAGAAATTTACATTCCAGAAGCTTGGATTCTTGATGCCTATTCCTGCTACCTCATGTAAAGACCTTTTAAGGAAAGCACACAGTAAGCAGTATTTCTGATCCTGTTTTGAAGAACTCCAACATTAAAAGGAATTATTTATCTGCTTTTTTCTACAACTTCCTAAGAAAGTATCATTTATATTACACACTTCTATTATTTAGACTAAAAAGGACTGATTTCAGCATCAAGACTGTGTAGTGATCTCAGTTTCATCTTTCTATTCAATCCCTTTAAACTCACATTAAAAGAATATTTAAATGCATAGACAGAATATTTCAAATGCAAAAAAACTATGGCAAACACATGGATACAAATGTACAACTAAAACTTAGCCTGCCAGGCCTACATGCAATATTTTTCTCTCTCTCTTAGGTTAACTGTGCAATTTAACAAACACAAAAAATGGCACGCAAATTATGGATGTTGAATGTGAATGCTCTTGTAAATTAGGTGACACAGCAAACAAATCAAAACGAAAATACACTAAGAAAAAGAAAAATTGGAAATATTAACATAAAGCAGGCTTCACAAATGTATTCAGGAAATCCTAACAGTTGCTTAGGAAAAATGGGAAATTAGCAGCTGCATTTTTAAGGAACTACGTAGTATTTCAATAATGTATATATGTGTGTGTATATATATATATATATCTCTCAAAGATACAGAAACAAGAATGGGGGGAACAAATTTTGAAAACACCTTAATGTACCTTGATAATGTTGAAAGGCAGAAGTCATTTAAACAACAGGAAACCCACAAACCCAATAGCCAACATGAAAGAAACAATACTAACACTTAAGATATTGATAACAAATATTAGTTTTCATTAGGAATGTAAGTGTACCATCAGGCCCATAGTTCCATTTAACCCCATCAGAAGGGGTTAATTAACATTAACTTTTGGTAAATTTCTGCATAAGAGTTGAGCTAGTAAATACTGAACCTCTCTGAGCAGAGGTGAGCAGGCAGGAGCAGTACAGCATTACTCAGATCACGAAGGCCATCGTGACCCCAAAGAGCTGTGACAAACCTGCAGCAAGCAGAGGGTATGGCTCTCAGATGTGGACACTAGGAGGATTAATGGTCAATTTAGTCGAAGACACAGGGTTCAGAGGGCTTTGCTCCCCAGACTGTCCTTTAAGCCCTACAGAATCTCCAGATTTATGAATTTATGCAGGGAGTCACAGAAAATACAACTCCCTTCTTTTAGAAGGTATATGGAAATGCAAAATACAACTCCCTTCTTGAAAAAGGTGTATGTAAATATATGGAAAACCTACACATGGACCCACCAACACAATCCAGTCATTTCAATGTTGGCCTGAATGTACCACCAACATGTAATTTTGGAATACATTCAAGTTACACTAGAAATGAGCATAAAAAACCACAGAAAATCCTGCCATATTTCTGGCATTCCTTGAACGTTAGGAGACTACATTATTTTCCAACTTATTATCAACTGTATGAAAATAGAGAGTGACATTCCTTCTAGCTAGAAGAAAACATGTTTATATTTAGTTTACTCAGAACTGCAACATTGAAAGAACATTTATTCTCCCAAATGTGAAATAGCCTCCTACCTTGAATGATCTGTTCAGCGTGTTGCTTTTCAAATCAGCGAAATGATCTTTTTTTTTTTGACAGATCACTAAATAAGCTGGAGAAGGCAGTGCATCAGCAGCACAGGACAGTTATTGCCTCCGACACCTGGCTGCAGCAGAGGAATTCCTTTGCAATGGAATGGAGAGTAACTAACCCATGCCTCTGCTGACTCCAGCTGTCAGTCAGCACTGCCAGCTGGATGCATCACACACCTCAGAGATGGAACCAGAGCCCCACACTGGACAGACAGCAACATTACGGGACTGGATTTGGACAGCCAGAGGAACACGAGTGGTGTTAGTGAGTTTTAGACACTCGAAAATACCGTGGGCCGAACACAGAGTTTGCCTTCCCCTGTTTTTGTTGCAAAGTTATGCTGGAGACATAAGCGTAGTGCTTGGGTCGGGCACGAATCCTACAAGCAGGGAATGCGTCCTGACAGTGTCTGACCCTCAGCAGGGACAATGCACAGCAGCGACCGAGGGAATTCCTCCGCCACGGCGCAGGAGTCAGGCCTCTGGATTTGGGCTCAGCACGGCCAAGTTGCCGTGTTTGGAGCGGCTCGGGGGCTGCCCCCGGGGAGCGCGGGGCTGGAGCGTGGAACGGACACGCGGACAAACGGCCCCAGGGCTCCAGTTGCAGCGGCGGCAGCGGCAGCAGCGAGTCTACGGAGTCTACGGCGTCTACGACCCCTCCCCGTCCCTCTCTTGTTCCTCCTCTCCCTCTCCCGCTGTGCCGC
Source organism: Chamaea fasciata (assembly GCF_029207755.1). Taxonomy (NCBI): domain Eukaryota; kingdom Metazoa; phylum Chordata; class Aves; order Passeriformes; family Sylviidae; genus Chamaea; species Chamaea fasciata. Next base: position 886,715 of record NW_027094121.1, read on the forward strand.
ACTCTGTCTCGGTGTCCCGCAGCCTCTCCCGGTGTCCCTTTCCCGACCCCCCCGGCCCCTCTCGGCGTCCCCGTCCCGGCCCGTCCCTCTCCCCCCGCAGGGCTGGGCCACGCCCCGGGCCCGCCCCCGGCCCCGGGCGCCCCGCCGCGGTCTCGGCTCCGCCCGGCTCTGGCGGTGCTGGCTGTGGCGGTGCTGGGCGGGCATCAGTGCCTGGGGCCAGGGCGGCATCGCTGCGCTTTGGCTGCGCCTGTCCCGAGCCCGGCCCCGGCTCCGGCCCCGCCCCGCCCCCGGCCCCGGCTCGGCCCCGCCCCCGGCTCCGCCCCCGGCTCCGCCCCCGGCTCCGCCCCCGGCCCCGGCCCCGCTCCGTCCCCCGCCCCCGCCCGAGCCCCCGGCGCCGCCCCCAGCCCCGCGGCCCCGCCCCCGGCCCCGCCCCGGCTCCTCCCGGGCCCCGCGGAGGACACACGCGACGCGGCGCGGCCGCTCCCGCCGCCTCCGCCGCGGCTTGCCCGGCCCGAGCTCCGCCGCTCGGCAGCGCAGCCGCCGGCCTCGAGCCGCCGGGGCCCGGGGCGGGTGGGGATGGCCGGCCCGGGGCGCTCGGGGGGCGGTCGGGGGCCGTGTCTGGCCCCGGGCCGAGCGCTGAGGGCCGCGTGTCGCCCGCAGGGGAGGCGCGGGAGGCCCTGCAGGACCGGTCCCGGCTGGGTTCGCTGCCGGGGCGCGGAGGCTTCGGCAGCGTCTGCTCGGGGACGCGGCTCTCGGACGGCGCCCCGGTGAGCGGCGGGGCTGGCGGCGGGCGGAGGAGGAGGAGGAGGGCGGAGGAGGAGGAGGAGAAGATCGGGGCGCGGCGGGGCAGGCGGCGAGCTGAGCCCGCTGCTGGCCTTTGCTCGCAGGTGGCCATCAAATGCGTGCCCCGGGCCCGCATCCGGCACTGGGGCGAGCTGGTGAGTGAGCGGGGCCAGCGGGAGAAGCTGGGGCCCGGCATTGTGCAGGTTGCATTGTGATTTTTGTGTAGCATGAGGTGATGTTGAAAAGAGCAGTTGGAATAGAGTTTGCAAAGGCAAAAGTGTGATCTTAGAACTGTCAAAGAGTATAGAATTCCTTCAATATCTTTATCCCCCATCAAGTTAAGGTGTGGTATTCAGTGAAGTTAGTGGAAATTGGAGGGATTTACTACTGTACAATCTCGTGCCTATTGCAATTAGAAGAATAATGAGATTTTAGTAAATCAAAAGGTAGTTTTCATTCAGTTTGGACTTGGATACATAAATTACTCCTGTTGGAAAAAAATGGATTAGAGATTGTAAATGTTTAGAAGCTGAAGCATAATCCCTGCTTTGGCTATAAATAAGGAATATCATACACAGAATGAATTATTCTGAACCCCCGTCGGAGGCCTTCAGAGTCAACCTTACAGGTCTCATGGTATCAAAACTGGGAGGAACTATCCTGTATCTTTTCTCTTAATTCTTGCTCTTTAGAACTTTAATTATTCTGGATTACTCAAATAATCCACAGGAATAATAGAATAGGCATGATGATAGGATGATATGGCAGTATATCTTTCTTTGGTAATTATGTAATTATGCTCCATGACTTGAGAAAGGAAAATATTTAAATGATCAATCATATTCTTGAGCTAAATCTTGATATCAATGCAGAAGGTTACACATGATTTCAAATCTATAACCTTTGACTGTATGTTTAAAAGACATTAATTATAAGTACATAAAAATATTCCAATGACAATAAGCATGGTAATTGTAGTTTATGAATTCAGTCTTTTGGAGTGGATAAATTAAGCAAGCAGAGAAAGGCTCATGAGGAAGCATTCAGAGAATGCAGAAATTGTGCCTAATATGAAGTAAACAATGATAGGCCCTATCCTTTCTCGACTTTATAATGGTCAATAAGGCAAAAAGTTAAACCCAAGCATGATAATATAGCACAAAATTGATCTAATTAAATATTCTGAAGAGAAATTAGAAGGTGGGTTCAGTGGCACTCAAACTGGCACCAGGCAAACTAATAACAAGGCCAAAACCTCTGGGGAGAGTAGTGAAAGGCCCCAAGGTTTTTGGTGGAGAGTTGCAGTGAAAAGTGTGTTTACAAACTTCAGTCTCATGTTGGCAGCTGCTCTAATTCTCTAGACTCCATCCATTTCCCCAGTGCAGTGTTTTGGTGGACGCATGGTTATCTTCTAAATAATCTTGGACTTCCTCCTAATTGTTCTGACTTTTTTTCTGTGTGAGAGAGACAATTTTAGGCCAGGCATTGTTTGCCATGCTCTGGTTTTCATGGCTCTACTCTAGTACCTAGAGTACCTAGGTGTCCACTATAGCCAGAAGATCAGGCAAATGTCTTCTTTTTGGCAGTATTTCCTGGAGTGAATGTCTGTCATACATTGGTCGGGCAGAGCTGGAATTTATAAGAGAGGATAGCCCACTTGGTTTGCCTAGTAGCTTGGAAGATAATAAAGGTGATGAACAAATCTCCAGTAACTCTAAATGGAGTTACCTAGATATACTAACTCTAAACTGAGTTACCTGGATATCCTGAGATGAGAACAAGTCTGAGGGGTTCAAGAAGAGACTGTAGGAAAAGCTCTTGAATGTTGACCTCTTAGATGTTGATGTGAAATGAGGAGACAGGGGAAGGAGGCAGCTCTTAGGAACAGAATTATTCCTTTTATCCTCTATATGCCTGTTGAAGTACTGCCTTCCCTTAGGGGGATAACTCAAGCAAACACCTGTTGAATGCCATTGTGTTTTCGTGGATGATTTAGGGATGGCTGCCCATTTCTAGTGATCCTGTTCAGAAGTGATTTAAGATGTGCGGTAGTGTAGACAGAAAGTCAAGCTAGAGCTGCTGTGACAGTGCTTCCAGCATGTGTCAGCATCCTGAGTGTTGTGAGCTAAACCTGAAATTTGATTTAAACTGCCTGATATCTGCCAAGGGGCAGGATATCATTGCTAGAGAGAAATCCTCTCATCTTCCGCGACTCCATCCCCAGTCAGATGGAAGAACAGGTTGGTATCCAGAGGTGAATGGCACTGGACCTTTGCGAGGCACAGAAATCATCCATATCCCCATGCTTTTAAGGAAAAGGATTCTGAGCAGAGGGCCCTTTGACTCTGCAGCAGAAACTGTTTGGAAAAACTTGCTTTAATAATAAGATTCTGACTGAAGACTTTTGCAGAGGATGGTTTGCTTATGGAAATGGTCAAGCGGTCGTTCTGGTATTTGGACACCAGGTTACAAAAAGAGGAAAACTACTGTATCGGTGTACATGAAGTGAATTGAAAAGTAGATTAAAGGAAAAGTTCAGAAGCCAAAGCTGGAGAGAGGTTCAGAGTAACCCAAAATTGCCATCCAAGATCTTGGGGAGGAGGGTTGTAACCTTTCTGAAATATTACTGCGCATGTACTCCCTAACTAATACATTGGGTGTGTTAGACCAAACCAGACAATTAATTTTTAACACAGAAGGACTTTGAGGACAACTCTGACACCCAGAGGAAAGAAAAGGCTTTATGGAAAGTTTCCATCTTTGAATCACTGCTAAAGTAGAAGTGGTGTTTTGTTAGTGGAAAATGTCAGTGAAATTTGCAATAATTGTGTCTTCCTGAGAGGTGTCACTACAGTAAATCCCCTTTGTGGAATGGTTCAGTCACAATTGAAATTTGGTGGTGTGCAGTAGTCCATTGTTCTGGTACTTAAACTCTTTGGGGAACAGTCCCCATAAGGGGTAATGATTTGCTGGTGGCCAAGAAGTGTATTTTCTGTATGATCCAGGTGGAGAAGTAAAGGAAGAAATGCTGTGAAATAGACACATTTTTTGTACACCTGAAAAGAGACTTGGATGTGATATGCAGGCAGATATCGGCTTTAAATTAGATGTAGTCAATGTTAATGGTATTAACATACAGATCTTTATCAGCAGAGGTGTATTCAGGCTTCTTCTATTTTCCTGTCCATTTGCTTCAGTGTAGCAGTGTGAGATGAAAGCCCAAGGCTTTGCAGACTGGCTCCTCCTTTGTGCCCCGGGTGTGTGATCATTGTTTGAGGCAGGGAACAGGTAGACCTGAGAAACAGTGAGAATGCCAGCACAGGGGCTCCTGCTGCACGTGCTGATACATCCCTTGTATGGGATGGAGACTGCCCACTTGGTTTGAGGATTTGCTTCCAGGCACCTAATTTCTCTGAGATGGTGTCATTTTCTCTGTAAATGTGCCTCTATGGCTATAGCTGCAAAGAGTTTAGTCTGAACAGTATTCATCGGTTTGATTGTTTCCTGCTCCCTCTGACTTTGTGGTGCACAAGTCGACCTAAATGTCTCAATAATGAATTATTGCTGGGTAATTAATCAGCTTCCCCTGCTTTAGAGAGTTGCCTCCTAGAACTTACCATAATTCACCTCCATCAGCCAATACATACAGACATTAATTGCCTCATAATATTGTCAGGAAGATGTCAGGTAGTACTGACAGGGTGTGAGTGCATCTCTTTGATCTAAGCAAATTTTGTTAGTGTTTTGCCCCTAATCTCATTCTACACATTTATCTTGCCAGTGCCATGAGCTGGACTGAGGACACATCATCAGGGTGCAGTCAGGAGCAATTTGTCCATATGAACAGTGATTTCAGATTTGCAATGGGAAGTGAGTAATTCCCCAGCAGGTAAGTCACAAAACCAGTTACTGACAGCTGGGCCAGTGGAAATTCTCCTTGCAGTGGCCTTGTTTTAAACACCAAGATGAAAATATGGTGCATGCTTCGAAGGTGCAAACAATGTCTACTCTCATTTCACTCAGTGAAATTTGCTCAGCTTCATCTTGGAGCACTGGAGATATTTTAGTATTTCAAAGTGTATCAAACTATTTGCCCAGTATTTGGAAAAGCTACTCAGGTTTAGTGGAAATGTTTCTATTTCAGACCCAAACCACTTTGATATTTGTTAATTTTATTAGTGTATTGAAGTTGATTGACACTGGGAAAAGTGATCCTGTTTCTTCAATTGATAACACCACAGGAATTGCCTTTTTCTTAATCTTTATTTGGATGCCTCCCTGTCCCCATGGAACAATGGGTTTGAAGATGCAGTGAGGTAGACCACTGGAAGGAAAAGGCCAGGCTAAATATTCCTTGCAATAAATAGGCCTCTTTCCCTTGACTTCAAAGGAAAAAAAAAAAGGCTAATTAAATACAATTGAGGGGAAGAGGAAAAAAATGAGATCCTTTGATTTGAACACACTTTGGAGCAGAGCATGGAGAGATAGGAGAATGATCTCTGTGAGATGAATAAGTTGCCTCTCCTGCTGCATTTGTTTTGGGGTGGGTGACTCATTTCTTGAGGATTTTTTTTTTAAAGTTGGATTTGACTTGGTTGATATTCCTTTCAGCATCTAGATTTTCTATGTTGGCTTGTATTTTTCATACAAGAACCATGTTTTTAGAGCAGATAGCTGGTCCTGCAGTATAGGCAGATCTCATAAGGGCAGGAGGATAAGGAAATACACCGGAAAGGACAATATTGAAGATTTTATCAAGTTTGACCTCCTGGCAGTTGAAGCAAGTTGTCCCTCAAGGTCTTGTGGGAGCTGTTTCAAGTGAAGAGAGCACGAGTCACAAACATAGTGAAGATCTCTGACTAATTCTAAATGGGGTAAAGAATTAGCCCCTTCACCATCACGCCTGGATTTTTACCTGGGGAGAATGTCTATGGAAAAAGATTGTGGCTGTTGTGAAGGGATAATGTCCAAGGCAGCCGAAAATCTGCATTGGCTGATGTGTTGTGTGTCCTCCCTCCTCCCAGTGTTTTCAGTCAGTGTGTCAGAGCCTTTCCTGGCATGTGAGCCATTCCTTGAAGTGTTGAAATGGTTCCTTGGGACTCCCTCACTCTTGGCAAAAAAAGTAGGAGGAGGAAGGACAAATCTCGCTCCCTCCACTTCCAAGGAGTGTATATTGTGTGTTGTATACTCCCTCGGGGTGTTTGCCACCTTTCCTGAGGGTGAACTTGTAGGATTTGTTGCAAACTTATTCACAAGAAATGTTGTGTGTACCTATTAGAGTTTTACAGTGAGTTAGGGATTTGGCAAAGGTGAATTGTTGAAGTTGAAAATAATTTTGGGGTGTAACAGATCAACCCCTGCATAACACAGATAAAAATACTTGCAAGAACCTTTCCCTTTTTCATTTATCATTATGCACACTGCTTCACTGGAAAAGGCCTCACAGGATGTGTTTGGAGAGGAGCATGCTTTTCCATTAAACAACAAGGAATATTTTACTTTTGAAAGAAAGAGACAAAAACATGCCATTTTTTTTAATGGCATGTTCTTAGTTATCAGATTAACAACATTTCTGGAGGGGTATTCAAGCAAGTGTTAAGTGTAAAACATACAAATAAATGTACTCTTACTTTCAGCAATCCTTTAAGAACTAGAGACTTATCTTAAAGCAGGATCACTTTCCTTCTGGGTGGATCACCTTTAGGTATTCCTCCAAACAAGCTGCAGCTGTCCCATATGACACTGGCAGGGGCAGCTGTGGGCCGTGGTGCTTCCCCAGGAGTTTTTGGCGGCTGACTCTTGCTTAGGTAATTTAGTAATTGTGCTGCCACCTTTGGGATCCCCAAAAGGTCTGTCTCCCACGTGCCTGCATGTTGCAAGACTATATTTCTTTCCCATATGTTCCTCTTTTCTGTGTATGATTGGTCTTTGTACAGATAAAGGAGGGGTTTTAGCACTTGTTAATGAATTAACTAAATGGTGGATGTAGTGATGTAATCTATACAAAATGATTCTGTTAGATACTTTGGAGACTTCTGTTTTGCTTGTGTGATCTTTACTATTTGAGGGAAACTTTCAAACTCCTGATGGGCCTTGAGTGATTTTTACTTCTTGGACAGACCGTGCTTCTCTTGTCTTTCTACTTGTTGTCCCCTTAATTTTAGCCCCTAGAGGGCTAAACTTTCCAGTTTCATTAAATAAATCATAAATATTTCAGTTTCTAAATAATATAGATGTTCATTGTATATTTTTATATAATTTAATTTTGTCCCCTACAGGGTTAAAATTTGGAGGGTGAGTGCTACTCTTCAGGAAAACCTGGTGATGGAACAAATGAGGTGCAGCTGGCATCAGTCAAGGTTGCAGTTAGACAGAGTGGAAACACTGCAGTTGGACCAAGTGCCTTCATCAGAGCAGCAAGTTCCAGATCTCCTTCACTGTGGCACCTTCAGGCTTGGTGGAAGGAGAACCTGACACAGTGAGTGTAAAGCAACGACACCTGAGCTTGCAGAGTCTGTGGCTGAGTAAAATCTGGTCTAAGTTCTGTTGTTTTACAGAAGAAAAATGTTGTAGCTGATCTGTCAAACACGGTAGACTCAAAGTGAGGGCCTGGAAGTGACTCTGTAAGAAGAAATGGCTTATAAAAGAGGGTAAAAAAGTGTGAGCTGGCTGCTGAAGATTGATAGCAGAGATTTTTTTTTGTCTTGGTTGTCGCACTAGTGATTCCACGTGGTATGTTTGGATGCTTTTCAGTTTAGATTGCTATACAAGTATGAAGGTTGTCTTGCCCTCTCTTTGTTGGGCAGCTTTATGGCCATGATACTCAGTAAATGATGAGCTTTCTTTAGGTTGATTTATACTGTTGGCTGGGGATTATTTGTGGGTTTTTTTTCTGCTTGAGGTCTCAACCATTAACAAACAAACGTGTGCTGGACTTCAGCTTTGTGCATAAACCTCCAAAGTGGAAAAAGGCCTTTGATATTTCCTGCATTTCTGTTATAAAGTAGCTATAAGTGGTACAGTTTTGGGGGTGGGTGACTCACTTCTTGAGGATTTTATTTTTAGAAGTTGGATTTGACTTGGTTGATATTCCTTTCAGCATCTAGATTTTCTATTTGGGCATGTATTTTCCACGTTGACTTTAATGATCATAGTGTCAAAAAGTCAATATGCTGTTGTAGAAGTGAGAAGTTTGCCTGAGTGCTTGATTCCAGGGAGGAGAAATAGAAGAAAATAAGTAAATACTGTTGCAGTTTGTCTATTTAAAAGCTCTATTTAATATATTTTTTACCGTGTTGCTTGCTGAGTTTAATCAGAGTCCGAATAGATTTCAAAGCTTCTCTCCAGTTTTAGGAAGCTTGGAGATGGCAATTTCAAGATTATCTCATCTTGTTGGCGTGGTTTCTTTCTAGGAAGGCTAAATGGCACATCAGAATCTGCTTTGTTTTTCCAGAAGCATCAGTACTTCATGGTATTGTGGAAAAGTTCAAGTCATTACCGTGCCAGCCCGTCACAGTTAATTTTTTGGCAAAATGAATCCATAACAAGAAATGGTTTCAATCGATTTCTTATGCAGATTCTGCAGTAGCTGTGCAGATCTGTTGATTAGCTCAGCCTGTTGGAAGAGTGAGGACTGCCCCATTTGTTGTCCTTGGGGACAGTCATGGCTGGGTTATTTCTGTGGGCCTGTCAGCTCACAAGGAAATGCCCTTCAGCTCTTACCCTGACTTAGATCAGCATGAGGAACATCATGACATAATAGTTATTTTTTAAAAATGTTTTTAATGTATTTGTCAACTTGTACTGCTGCTGCATAAATTCGTTAAGAGTCTTTATGGAATGCTGAGCACGGTTGTGGTCAGTGAGTTTTGCAGATGTGGACTGGTGGAATTGCAGTTTGCCCTGCAGTGTGTTTTAATCTCCTTTGTGAGTGTTTCCCCACCCCTCACCTGGCTGTAAGATGTATAAGTGCCTAAGTGAGCAGTTATTTACCTGTGGCAAGTCTGTTGAACCTAAACTCAGGAAATTGTGCACCTCCTGGCCCTATTTACCTTGATCTTATTCCATAAAATCTTCATGCTGATAATCTGTGCAGCTCAGAGGCACTGAAAGATGATCTGCAAACAGAGGGAATACTTGCTCTGAACTCTATGGAGGCCCTCAGGAGTCATTCTGATTGATGTCTAGGGATTTCACAAGGATTTGACCTGCTTGATCTTGAGCTTGTAATTAATTGTCAGAGCTGCTATCAGCTTTAGAAATGGGTTTCTACTAACTGGCCCAAAATAGCCATGTTGGGCTTTGAAACTGTTGCCGTTTATGTGTGAAATCAATTGCACCAAGAGCATGTTGTTTTCATGAGTAACAAAAAGGATCCTGTTCTGTAATGTCATCCCATTTGTTAGAAAATGTTAGCACCTCTCATTTCACAAGGTTTTTTTTTTTTTTTGTACACGGCAAGGATGCATTAAATTTAGTCACGTGCAGAAAGAAATCTGCAACTGGATACTCACTGTAAAGGCACTAGATATGTGTGATTTCTCTGTATTTTAACACTTATTTGAATACAATAGATGAAGCTGGTCAGATGATGAAAGGGCTCTTTGGCTATTGAAAGTCCTCTTGCCCTCTCATCTCTCCTACTGTCAGTGTATGCCTGCTAGTTAATAATAGCTTGACACTGGTATAGTTTCAAGCTATTTTTTCCCCATTTCCCTCTTGGTTGCAATAAAAAGAACAGGTTCTATTAGGGGAGCCTTTCTTCCTGCAAGTAAATGGGTGTTTAGTGAAGAGAAAATGCATGGCAGTGGTGGAAACTTAGCAGAGCTTCCTGCTCCTGCTGCACTGCTCATCATGCCATTTATCCATGGGGAAGGAGGGCAGTGTCTCTCTTTAGGATATCATGGCCGGACTCGGGGAGATTTACCTGGTGGTCCCACCCCAGAATGGTCCATAGGAAGCCTGGCAGGCTGCCAATTTCTTGCTTAGACCGAGGAATCTAAGGGGCTAAAACCAGGAGAATATGTTCTGCCTGTGTTACATGATAGACATGAGCAATGTGTTATCACAAAGATGTGACAGGGACCTCGTTAGGCCCAGCAGATGTTTTAGTCCTGGCTCTCACACTCTGAATGTGAGAGCTGGAAATATGCTGGAAGTGTAGTGCACATCCTCAGAGGACGGAAGGTAATTTGACAGCTCACTTCAACCCTCTTCAATAATGTTGACTCTTGTGGCATCTGTTTGTTGAGAATGTGGCTTCTCATGTGGAAAACCGAGACTTCTTGCAGTAAAAATAAGGATTTCTTTTCCTGATTTGGTTTTCTTTTTTTTCTGCCTTAGGTTAGAAGAGAGAAATATTTGAATGTAGCATTGACGTGTTTAATTTCTAAGCTTTATTTGGAGACTTTGAAAAGGTGAAAATATGTAAGCAGTATTGAGGGAAGAAAGTGTTCTTGTTTGATGCATTAAACTGTTTTCTTTCTGAGAGTCTGTGTTTTTAGAGATCCCAGGCAGTACTTTTTCCTTTAGCAGTGCCAGAGTCCTGCTGTCTGTCTCAAGAGAAGCCAAAAAAGGTCAGGTAAGAACTGTTTAGGTAAGATAGGTGGCATTTCTGTCAGTTCTCACTAGCTGGTGAAGCAGATGAGGAGCTGCACAAAACTGAAAACAAACAAGTAATGTTGCTCTGTCCCTGTCCCCCAAGTCCAAAAACTCCTCTCAATGCCCTTAAGCGGCCGTCTTTGTGAAGGGAATCTTTTCTCTTGAGTGGAAGTTTAGAAAGTGTTTTGTTGTACTGGTTATGTTAATTCAGGCGATCTTTGTTTCACAAGACAGGAATTGAGAGGGCTGTCCTGCTCTGCATAATTACCTGTCACAGCAAAGAGAATATATTAAGCTGGGAAACTGAGATTGGTGTAAAATTCTGTCTTACCTGCAAGATATATCAGCAGTGTGTTTGATAGAGCTTGATTGTATCCAAGATTCCAGGGGGCTCCTGGTGTCAGGTGAGAATCCTTCTTTACGGAAAGCACTTGGTCTTTTCCTGTTGATATTGGTGAGCCAAAAATACTATTTTTTGCTGCTTCTTGTAGCAAACCAAGTGTGAAATGTGAGATGTAACAGCGCTGCCTAAGGCTCTCTGGCAGCCTCATGCAGTAGCCTGCTTTTAATATTGGTTGGTAAGATGACAGCACTTTGCTGCCGGTCTGTGAGGTATCCATGTAAGGTGGGTTATCTTTGCTCAGGTGCCTGGAGACTTGTTCTTACAAGAGATACAAACAATGCATTCGAGAATTTGGCACATCTGGGACATTTTATCTTGCTCTTGGAGAAAAAGGTCAAATGCTCCACAGCCTGTTTCTCTTAAATAGCAGAAAATCCCAGGCTGGATTGAAGATTTGACCCCCATTAAAATACATCGCTTCATGTCTAACCTAGCTATGGGGTTTTAGCTGTGTACAGAAATACATAACTGCAGATGAATATTGAAGTACTCCTAGTGTAAATAGAAATACGCAGATGCACATGCTAGGCATACTCATGCATGCCTACAGCTGCAGAGAAAATGTACAGCAGGCAAAGGACTTTCTGATACAATGAAATGAATGGCTTTATTAAGATCTTAGTTCCTCATTAAAAATGCTGAGAAGTAGAACTTGTATGAAAGACTGAAGCTGGGATTTCAAATTAATGTGTATGATAGTCAATATGAACTCAATTCTGAAACGTAAGAGTGTCTATGGAGATCTGTTGAACTGTATTCATATATATCACTGTTTTTTCTTGTCCCAAGTTTTTTTTTTTTTTAAATTTGGGGTTGCCATTGCAGTTTTAGGAAGGTTAATATTTAGTGCAATTCAGAAGTCCTAAAGAAAACAATTGTTTTAATACAAGACATTTCTCCCATTGTTTTAAGAGGAAAAAATGATCTCGTGTCAATGGTATGGACTCTTATCCTCCTGCTTAAGTATTCAATTCTTTTGATTCTTCTAAATTTTCAGCATCACGTGCATATGAAATTGGTCTCTTAAGTGATAGGTATTTTTTGAAGGTTTGCTCAATTGTGCTTTCAGATTTTTCATTCACCTTCTGGTGGCTTGGCTGGGTCTGCATACACAAGTGCATGAACTGAACTATCATTAGCAAGTTCAGTTTTTCCTCTTGTACTCTTTGTGGCCTCTAAGTTTTTCTTGTCTGCTGTCTTTGCAAACCAGTTTTTCTGCAGGGTCACTTTAAATCACCCAGTGTAACAAACCTGAGTATGACAAATGTGTGCATTAGGGAATGTGTCTTGCTGGTTGTGGCCATCAAAATAGGTTTCACATGGTAGAAATTTGATAGTATATCTACAGTTCTCAAATCTTGCTTTTGCCAGTGTCCTTGAGTTCAGTTTTTTACCAGTCTCAATGAGTTACTGACTAGCTGGCATTGGAAAAATTTGACTTTATCCTCAGGGGCCACTGTAGGCTTTGTTCTGATAAATACTTGTCCAAACGTCCCCATTATTTTTTCTTCAAGACATAAAATGTGACACAGGATCTTGTGCCTATTATCTCCCACCTAGACTTGTTTGGTTGTGGGTTTTTTTTTTTTGGGGGGGGGGGGTTTGGTTTTTTTTTTGTCTGTTTTGTTTTTTTTTTTCCCTTTGAGAGAAACTTCAACCTTTTTATTCATTGATCTGGTAAATACTTTATCAATGTATGAAGGTCCTTTTATTAATGTGGACTTTTTTTTAAGTTTAAAATAAAAGTCAGGGAAATATGCTATTTGTATGATTTCTATGGTTGGTTCTACTCCAGAAGAAAGCTTAATTGTTGAAATATTTCTGAGTTCCTGTGTTCTGATTTTTTGAGTAGTCAGTGCTAAGTCTTGAGCAGAAGCTTGCAGAAGAGCTGCAGGATTGAAGGAGAGCAGAAGTGACACAAAGTAAAGCTCTCTTGGGAGATCTTATGGAGGTTAAGCAAGTGCAGCAGGATTTGAGCAATGCTGCTTAGTCCACTTGTTCATGTGTGGATCCCAGGGTGGAAGAGACTGGAATTGGGAGCCAAGATCGCTTAGAGGTGTGTCTGTGAGGGAAGCCAACTGCAATCTGCTGGTTTCTGGTGACTTTAGAGGTACCTGTCCAGTGTTAGTCTTGTCTCGTACTGGAGCAAGCTATTGATCACCTGGCCAAAAATGTTGCTGCTTTAAAGAACTTCCCCAAACTTTAGGGAATAGTGGGACTGTCATTAAGAAAGAGATATAATTCCAAGCACTTTCTCTTGGTTTTAAATGCTGACTTCATGGGTTTTTTTTTTTTTTCCCCTAAGAGTAGGAGAGCTTCACGTAAGTCTTGAAACTGCTGGTGGTTGATAGGCTTTTATTTATTTAATCAGGGCAGTGCATGTTACAGAACTGACAGCAAAGGGATCAGGACTGGAAATATTTTTTACTAGACATCAACATGCTGCTGTGCTGTTGGGAGAAAATGGAGATTGCTTTGCCAGCACCATCTGGGAGCCTCCGCTTGGCTGTATGGTAGGCAGACCTTTTGTGAATCAGAGAATTGCCTTTGGAATAAAGCCTCTTGGTGGCAGGTTTTTTTAATCTGCTGCCCTGACAGAACTGCTCCATCTTGTCCTCTTAATGCAAGCGTGTGTGCCAAATCTGCCTGAAGGGCTCTGTATCCAGGAGAGAAGGAAATGGTGGTGCCTCTGAAAGGTGCTTGCCTTCTTTTGCGAGACAAAATAAACTTTTGGTGGCTTTGTGGGGCTGCAGCCGGCACTCTTGGGTTATATATTCTTCTTATATGAATGTAGTACACACTTCAAATTTATTGTTAGAGGAAAGAATAGAAAAGTTGGCTATAACTTACAGAGGCAAACAGCATATGCTGTGTGTATAATTGTCATTCTGCGCAAAAGATGTGTTGAAAATGTGCACTTTTTTTGTGTGGCGGTCAAAAAAAAAACCCCAACCAAACATTTGTTAATCTTTGTGCTTTATGGGAACGGGTTACTCAGTTGTCCTTAATAGTTGTGATGGAATGACCAAGCAGATTGTGGGTAAAGATACTTTTGGGTTGAGGTGGTTACACAATTAAATGAATAAAAGGTGATAGTTCTGCATTGCCAATACGTCAAAAACTTAGAGCTTTGGTAGCAGAATTTTAATTAAATCCATAAGACAGTCTCGGCCGAATTAAGAAAGCCAAAATTATGCATCACCACTACTTCTGTCCATGTAAGTATTATAATAAATGTAAAAAGAAAGTCATCACTATCATTCAGAATGCTAGGAATAGAAATTGGACAATAACCTGGCTGGCGTAAGCATTTATAGTTCTAAAAGAGCGGAAATAAATTTAAATCCTCTTCCAGGTTTAATGACCAGGCAAATATAGGGTAAAGTAAAACTTTGAAAGTTGTTATAAGTTGAGTTTTGTTGCGTCTTTTTAGTTCTTGAATATCTTTCAAAGAAAGTCAAATCTCAGAGCTCTGAGACCACCTGTAGCTACAAAGCCTTGAATCCTGTTTGCTGACTCCCAAATTCAAATCTCAAATTTGTGTGGACTGCCTGAAGCCACGAATGACACAGTGAGAGCATTCAGGCTCAAATACTGTCTGCTTTTCTCTAGCTCTAGGGGCAGATTAGGCAGCACTTCAAGTCATTTCTCTGGTTTCAGTCCTTCCACTCTTCTAAAACTGACTCTCCGTGCAAGTTGGCCACTTTGTTAATGACTCTATTGGAGTTCAGGCTGTCTTGTGGCAGTGAATGGTAGTATCTTCAGAGCACGAGCAATAAGGTTTTTTCTTCATCTTTTAAGTGTTTCAGAAAACATGTTGATTGAAATAAGCTCGTTGTCATCAGTGAGACAAGAGAGAGAATGGTGTGCTTGCAAAAGAAAACAGTGCTCAAATTTTGTACTGTTCAGTAGGTGTTTTCTGCAATTCCCTTCTTCCAAGTGGCCAAGGATCAGAAGAGAGGTCCTGACCTTGTGCAGTTTTGCAATTCATAGATGTCCAGCATGATTTAGGATTTTGGAATTAAATGGCTTGAGTTTGCTAAGTTGTAATTGAGCTGTTGGATTTCATTCACAAAACATAGTCTGGTCAAACAACTGACCCGTATTTTGGTTGGTTATTTGATGTTCTGAAAAATAACCTGCCTTGTGAAATGCAAAATTGAGGTCAAACCTTTCATGCGCCTCATTCAAAGGAGCTTTTCACTCAAAATCACTTGAATTGAGCCATGGCTTGGTACTATGGGGAGTTTGTCTAGAGCTAAGGATTATGGTTTATTGTCTTTGAAATCTATTTTTCTGTTAAATTCTCAATGAATATTCTCATCTGAAAGTAGATGTAGTGGTGGTATTTACCGTTAAATTCCTACTTCTTGCTCAAAAGGTCTGTCTGAACTTCTCTATCTGGTATTGACAAAGTTTGCCTTTTTGTCTGAAAAGATCCTTCATAGCATTTGATTAGGTATTGTCCCTGCCCCATCCCAATATAAGCTTGCAAAAAAAGGAGGTCAGAGAGAGCTCTTAGGGATGTGTTTCTCCTCCCTTGGAGTACTACCGTGAGAACAGTTTTTCATGTTTTGCTTCATTGCAGGGAGGTACTCTTTTGGGTAGGTTGTACAATGTGTAAAACCTTTCACTTCCAGGTATAATAACTATGGTAAGGAAAGAACAGTGAAAGGCAGCCCTGTTCAGTTCATGTCCTGGTCAGCACTGGCAGTTGTGCTTCATGCAGATTCTCACTGGGCTGATGGGCTTTGGTACCAAAGCACTGGGTCTCTCATCCTTAAACTATTGATGGTGTGACTGAACTGCTCCCTGCTCTGGCTGTGCAGTTTGCTTTCTTGACAAATATCCCCTGCTCAGGAAAATGGGTACTTCTGAGGGAGCTGCTGCTGACAAAATAACTTCAGTTTCTTATCCTTTTGAAGTAAGGTTTCTTGAGAACCTCAAGGAAACAGTCTGTTTAACTTTTATCTCTTTGTAGACAGTAATGTTTAGTGGAGAGAAGTATTTCAGCCAGATGCCCAAGTGGTAGTAGTAGTTTAGGCTGTAAATTCATAAAAGTCACACCAAACCATGTGCTCTGTGTTGGTAACATCAATACCCTTGCTGGTTTCTAAAAAGTATTTGTATTTCTGGATAAAGAAAGAGCTTCTATGAAAGTTGACTCAGCTGCTTTAGAAATCTTGTTTTGCTTCCTTTGGATTCACTGTATGTTTTAGAAGCTCTTAGGAAGGGACATGGTACAATCTGGTCACGCTCATAAATAATTTGTAAATATACTTCAGGCGTAGAAGCTGGAGAATCACTTCCCTCTTTGGAGAGTGGCTCTGATTTTGTATCAGGAGGTGGAAATAATCTGATGAGTGTGTTACTTATATGAAAAGGAAGTGTGCTGCCCTGTAGTGGAAAGATTGCTGTTCAAACATCTGAAGACCAGCCTTTCAAATGTTTGGAAAGTAAGATAAAGCAATTTTACAGAGATTTATGCACCTTGAGAAAAAGTAGATGTTGAAAAAGCACCATTAATATTCTATTACCTAGTAATCAGCAGTCATGAGGTAGAAAACCAATTTGTGATGCATTTTGTGGTCACAGTTTTTGCAAATGAGCCTTTAGTAGCAGAGCTGGATATAAACCATTTCTGTCAGTGTCTTGGAATTGAGATTTGTGAAGTTTTATCTGTGGTGGGTTTTGTTACTGTTTTCTTACTTCCTCTGGCAACTTTTGTAAATTTGTGATACTCTAAAAGAAAGCACAGTTATCCCTATGTTTTCAAATGGACCAAGAGGCTTTTCGTTCATCTTTGAAAGGGTTACAGTAAAATGAATTTGATTGAATCTTTCAGGGGTTTTTTTGTATGCACAATTCAGCAAAAAAAAGTCTTGGTAATGAATTGCTATTTCTGATCTACAGGCTGTTTTTCTCCAGTCAGACAGTGGTTCAATACCTGCTTTAGATGTTTACAGATCAGTATATTAATGACACTCAACTGTGCATTTATTCTCACTGGAGCAGTGCCCATTCCTACAGAAATGCCAAGGAGAAACACCCAGCATAGAGCAAGCAAGACCAAATGTCAGTGGTCAGAAAGGGGGAACGCTTGAGAAAGTGCTTAAAGCTTTCTCTCCGGTCCCTTAAAGTGTGGGAGTGCCTTCCTGTCCTTTCCCCAATTCCTTGGTGTTTCAGGCATTATTGAAATCACTGATTTGGGTTTCGTGGTGAGTGATGGATTTAAACCTCCTGCAAACTAAACCTAAATGTCAGTCTGGGATAATGCAGAGAACAAAGCAAGTGAATTGTGGGGACCGCCTCAAATTGCTGATGTCCGCCAACAGAACTAGTCAGAGGGAAAATGTTAATTACTTAAAAAATTTAGTAATTCTATAAGCATAAAGGAGAAGCTGTTTTCAGAAAGGATTAAGCCGGTCTTTGAGATAGGACAATTACTAGGATGCTCAACAAAAACAGCATTTGAAAGAATTGTTTGACGTAGCAATGGCACTTAGGGTAGAATGCAGTTTTCTCTCATTCTGACAGTATACTGGATGTAGGAGGAACAGTGAAATTAAATGTGGAAAAATTTAAGTTAGTCACCTTAGCAAAAACAGTTTTCTGCACCCAAACAGAGGAATTTGTAATTCTGCATGGAATCCATGAGGGACTTTGATCCCAGTACTTCCCCTTCTTAAAATGGGCGCAGATATCGGGTAATATGGGCGTTTTAAACACTGGCTGGGTAAATCATCACACTCTACACAGAGCAGCTCCTGTGCATCAGCTGCCTCATGGGAAGGGTCCCTGAGCAGCCACTGGCCTTTGTTCCTCACAGTTTGTGCTGTGGAGCTGCTGATGTGCAGATACACTTGTCTGGTTTTCTGTGAAATTCTTACAGATGTGGATCCTAGTGAGTTTGGATTACAAAAATGACTCGTTCCTTAAGCCATGTTGCAACTGATTTTAAACCTAACTGCTACCCTACATTGACATGTTTGTAAGGCAGCTGTATAGAGTACACTGAACAAGCAGAAAGGACATCCAACTCCAGAATTGCCGTTGTTATGCCCAATGGCATCCATGTTCACGTGCATAAACATAGTGTACAGCAGGTAATTTTCCATCTTGCTTTCCTATGGTCTGTAAAAATATTACAGTTTCTGGTTGGGACTGAGACATTTGAAAGCATCCACGTGGTTAGTGGAAATGAACGGCAGCTTTAATGACTAAGCCACTCGGATACTTGCTGGCTGGCACACTTACTAACATTTTATAACCAGTTTTAGTCCACTTCTCTTTATGGGAGTTGGGAGGGAGAGTAAAATTCAGGTGTATATTTTTTAAGGAGAAATAACTGATCAATAGGGCAGTTCAGTCAGGAACTTGAGAGAATTGCTCACCTACAGTTAAATTAGTTCAATGTGATGCGTAAAGCGTCATATGCAGTGAATGTCTTCTACCAACACCAAACCAGGAGTGTTTCAGCTGGAGTATGAAACAGCTCAGTTACAATTATGTGCTGGTAAATTAGTGTCTCATCTTCAAAAACAGAGCTTTTATTATTTATTTATTTATTGGTAATACTTGGATGCTGTGTCATCCTGAAGTTGTGACACAGTTTGGAAATCAATCCTTAGTGGACCTAGAGGTAGAACAGACTGCATGAGTTGTAGGACATGGCTGTGATTGAACTGAAGGGGGAGCAGTTTTTAGTGTAGCCTAATGACACCTGCAGTTGTTGGGTTTGGTGAAAATACACAGGTATAAATAAGCCCTTTTCTTAAGTAACTGCAAATTGCATAAATCTATATCTCCAAGTGTGCTGTATTATCCTACCACGAGTGATTTGAGGCTTGAAATAACAAGTATTTGTGAAATGGATTTAGAAAAGTTGCCTTATCACCGAATTTATATTTTTTTCTCAAAGCCTTTGACCTTTGGCATTGATATTTTATCACAGGGGAAGGTGTTTCCAGTAGGCAGTGCTGGTGTGGCTGTGCATGCGGGTGTGTGCACACAGCCTGGTGTGGACCCTTGTTTGTTTTGCAGGTGTCCTGTTAGCTTGGCTGTTTCCTTCTCCTTCAGCTGTAGGACAGAATTTTCTCGTTGCCTTGTTCCCTCCTTAAACTGTCTTTCTCCCTCCTCTGAGGTGCTGCTGTGCTGCAGTCTCCTTGTGAGGTTTAACAGGCTGCAATTAGCCCAGACACAGAAGTCGGGGTTGTCTGGGGCAGCATGATTCCAGTGATGAAAAGGCGTAATAATAATTCCCCCTCAGTTCACTTGCACTTAGTGCTGTTTGATCCTGCGACTCAATCAGGAGTGGACAACATAGCTGTATTTTCCTGCTCACTTTGCCTGATTAGTGACTGATCTGATTTCCCCCAGGTTTGTAATTAATTTTCCCACAGAAGTATGCTTAGGTTTATGGCTTAAATAATAAGTGATGGTGACTTGTGCTACTGTCTACATGTTTTAATCCTTTTCCACGTCTAGATGGACTAAACAAATGCATAGTTGTTGCATCTGCCCTGCTGTAATGATTACTGTGGTGAAGACTCTTTTTTTTAATTTTTGTAAGCTGCTGTTTTATTTTGCAAGAAGTTATTGAATTACACCTCCAGAAGGCTACTAAAGTAAGAGGTTTATGGCTTTTATTGTCCTTCTGTTCTATGAACAGTTAATGGACAAGTAGGTAGAAAGTACTGAAAATTTGGGTTCTACTGTAAAAATGGCATCAAACCCAGTCTTTCCTGCATACAATTATTGAGGTGTATAGTCCTATGTAAAAAAATCCCAAGCATTAAAACCTGAAGCAAAATCCCCCAAGTCACAAGTAGATATTGAAGATAGAAGTGAAGGCAATTAATATTTGGGAGAGGCAGTGAATGCAGCACGATGAGCGTGACAAAATGTCCTGGGAGTTGGGTGCGTGTAAGAGCCAAAT
This sequence comes from Chamaea fasciata, assembly GCF_029207755.1. Classification (NCBI taxonomy): domain Eukaryota; kingdom Metazoa; phylum Chordata; class Aves; order Passeriformes; family Sylviidae; genus Chamaea; species Chamaea fasciata. Next base: position 906,439 of record NW_027094121.1, read on the forward strand.
CTGTGCTATTGATTTATACTGTGAGTTTTCTGGGTGAACTTGGAAAGAAAGGCAGTATTGTTGTTGGGAAATGTAAATTGCTGTATTTCATCTCTCTCTAAGGGAAAACTTGTCTCTTCAGGAATTTCCCATCCAGTATTTACAGCTGATTCTATCACTTCTGACTAAAGTTACTTTTCCAATTGTCTTCTTAGTCAATCTTTTTTAAAAGGTTGACTTTTTGCTAGAGTAGTTCAAGATGAAATGCTGTTTTGTGTGGTCAAAGATAGTTATGCTTGTTCTAGAAATTGTTTCATTTCCAAGGAAAACTTGTTGTAGGAGAATTTGAGTGAAATGACTATTTAAAGCTACTTGTCACAAGAGGAATTAGCTAGAGATTAACCTGTTGGAGCAGGACTTTTTTTTCTCTCAACTTCCATTTAGACTTCAATTTTATTATCCCTTGTTTTGGCATGAGTTTGTTTTCTTGTGTGCTTGCAGTTAATAGTGACATCTGACTTCTCTCAAGACGCTTAACCTGCTGTGTTAGAAGGAAAGAGAAATCTCTCCTGTTTCCATCAATATTGTATGGCTGATGAAGAAAAAGCAGTGGATATGCTATATTAGGGGGATGTATTTTTGTTATGCTGTTTCGCTGTTGGACTCATGTCTCTGTTGCAGTGTAGTTGTGAAAGAGATATATATTTATCCTTAAAATTAATAACTTTTAATATGCTGAAGTAAAAGTGAATTCTCATGCTAGGTCGTATCTATTTATCAGGGATAATTTGGTTGGTAGAAATGCTGAACACTGATTATGTGGCTCCTCTAACTGCCAGTGGGTTTCTGTACCTTGTCCTATAAAGAAGGTAAAGCTGAGGATGCCCTGGTATATTTGAAATGCTACTGAAACTTAACAGGCTTCAGTCACAGCTTTTAGGAGTTGAAGGGAGGTACTTCTTTCCTAAAATGCCCTGTTCCATTTTACAAGTGGCATAAAGCATGAATGAGGCCAGGTCTGATAAAAAACCACCGTACTTAAAACTCTAGCAAGACCAAGTTCCTTTGCAAGTGAAGTTCTTGGATGTGGTACCAAGACCTGCATTTACATGCTTAGAAAAAATCCTTTTTTTAAATTTATTTTTCTGTGTTTAGAAACTACCCTTGTTTTGCCACCCTAGTCAACATAGAACGGTGTTTTGTGGGCTAGGTGATTTTGCTGTTAAAATCTCATGTTATTGTTTTAAATGTGTTGTATTGAACAAAATAAAGCATCTGGCTTTCAGCAGTAATTTAAATAACAAATAGTTTATATACAAAGAACATTTCTTAAAATGCCTCCCTGAAAGTAGATGTCCCTAAATATTCAGGGAGACCTTACATCCTTTGTGATTAAGTAGTGCTGAAATTATTTCAAAACCTAAATTTTTGAAATGCTGCTGTAATTAATGATTAATAGGGAGCTTAAATCCAGCTCAGTACCTGCCTGAGAAGTGCCAGTGCTGCGTGGTTTTCTGTGTTTGCCTCTCCTAGCAATGCTTTTTGTGTTCATGTCGAAACTTAAGGTAAACAGTTTACAGATAAAATGGAGCCTCCTCCATAAAACTGCGGCACTGGGGAGATGTCAGGATACATCCAGTTTGGAAACAAGCCCTTGACTGTTAACAAGAACAAACAAAGCGTGTGACTCATGCCGTGCAGCTGGCGAGGGGGCTCAGAGACTGTGCAGTGATTCTCCCAGCCTGATAGCTCTGGCAGCTGGGCTGCAGCACATTGTTGGTGTGGATTTCCTATAGGGCCACGTTTATGTTGGAGGCGGTGCACAAGCTGCTGTGTGGACATCAAATTATTCTACTGGTTTGAGGATCAATGAGGTTAAATTAGCTCAGTCGTTTACTGCACGTTTTGTTGAGGTTCAAGCTGTCCAGGCTGTTGCAGTTAATAGGAGCAGCCCAGAATGCTGCCGGTTAAATGTGAGTTACTCACCAGGGATCCAGAGTTCATTATTGGAAGGAATAGGACAACTTTACTCCTGAAAAAGTTCAGCTTGTTGGGAATACTCTTCCCTGTGTTGTTTGAGGGGCAGAACTGGAGAGAGTATCATTGATCAGCAGCACAGCAGGATACCTTGATGATAGGTTTAGGGTGGATGTACTGCTCTCTTAATACCTGTTGTACAGATAGAAGTATTGGTGATAAAATAAACTCCTTTGGGCCTTTGATTTGCATAAAAAATAATGTCCCGTTCACTAATGAAAAAATTATTTGGAGCTAGAGGGAAGTGAAGAGCTTGGAATGAGTATCTCTGCTTAAAAGCCAAACCAAGGTAAAGGCAGCCAACTGAAGCGTCTGTCAGAAGAGTTGGGCCCTGTTTGGGAACACCTGGAAGAGACGTTCTTTTTGTCTTAATCTTCTTCCCTTTCTTTTCAGAAATACTACTTTTAGAGCTATTCTGATAATACTTCCTAAGCCTAAGTGCATTGTATAACACATGGCATAAGTGATGAGAACATAGGCCATGGATCTGGTTCAATATTAAGGAGAGATTCTTGAATATACCACATTGGGCAATTCTTTCCATTTCTGGATCCTTGGCTTCTGTTGAATGGCAGTGCTACAATTGAGTGCAATTATGTGGGATATGTCAAATAGAAACTTTGACTCTGTATCACTAAATTAGGAAGCCAGAATAATACTGTGTTTTAGACTCTGTAAGCTTTCCTAAGCATTAATTTGGTTGGCACTGGGTGCTTGCTATGGTTTTTTAACAACAATTTGCCTTCTTTTTTTTGAAGTTCAAAGACTCTCCACGGTTTGTTTGTGGTTTTTTTGTTTGTGTGTTTTAAATTTTTTGTTGTAGCTTCTTTGCTTTCCCATTTCTGTGCCTATTAAAAAATACTGAGAAGCTGCTGGAGAGCTTAGTGATCCATCAGGACAGTTGGTGCGGTCAGTGACAACAAAGCCATCACCTTTGCAGGTCAGACAGTTTGGAGAAGTGAGTTCAGGAAGGAACCTTGAACACAGGTTGTCCTCCTTATAAAAATGATGTTAGTGAGGCTGATGGGGCTGACAGGCAAAGTCTGCTGAAGGCTTTTTTTCAGGTGTTGTCCCTTTGTCACTTCTTCATTGATGCTCACGTGGGAGATGCTGTTAGTTATGTCTAACTCTTCAAATGGGTTGGGAAGGTCTTCCTTTACTAAGTCTTTGTGATCTCTTCTCTTACCTGTTTTACCTCATCAGTCCAGAGTGCTTCTGGACCAGAAAGCAGATATCCCATAGAATGGATGTACAAAAGGAGCTGAGCAGAGGTTTTCTGGTGAAATAGGATTTATCTGGAGTGGGGAAATGTGATTTCATAAAAATGGGAGCTTGTTTTGTAGACTTCATTTCAGTGAAACTTTAAAGAGGGCAACCCTGCCACTCTCCCAGTTCCAGACTGTCAAATGCAGGAGGAGGGAAAGGGGAAGAGATCAAATCTTACATGTCATGCTTCTAGTTAATGCTCTGGCTTATTAAACCAGACTCTTGCATATTTCCTGGGGGTACATGAGAAGCAACCTAAAAACTCTGCACTCCTTTGGGAATAGTGGCCTTTCTGTGACTCGTGGAACAACTTCTGATCCTCCTGAATTTCATTCCATGTGAATGAGGGCAAGATAAAATCTCGGGCAAAAACTTATGGAATGTTGGAACAGCTCTGTTAAAAGCTCAGTAATAAAAAGTAATAAAACCGTGGGAGCTTTAGTTACAGCTTTTCAAAAGTTGCTTAACACTGTTATATTTTAATTGATATTGACTTGGAAGGAAATGTTTTCTGAATAAAATTTAGCATATTCTTAATATTTGCAAAAGTCTGTTGGCCTTCGTAGCCACAAAGGCACAATGCTGGATCATGTTCAGCTGCTGTAACAAGCACCCCCAGGTCCCTTTTTGACTGGGCACTGTCCAGCAATTCTGCCCTTTTTCCTGTAGTACTCCAGGAGGTTGTTGGGGAAAAAAAAAAAAAAAAAAGAAAAAGGAAAAATAAAAAGAAAAAAAAAAGAGGAGGAAAAAAAAAAGAAAAACAAGCAAACAAAAAAACACTGGCCCATGCAGCAACCCACTTGGATGTGTCTGCAGTCCTGGAAGCTTGAGTACCCTTTTTTCTCCTATGAATACACCTTGAGCTTGTTTGGGGGTGGTCTCACTTCCACGTGTCTGCAGTCCTGAAGGTTTGACTACCCTTTTATCTCCTACAAATGGACCTTGAGCTTCTTTTTGGCAGTCTAACTTCCATTTGTCTGCAGTCCTGGAAGCTTGACCACCCTTTTTTCTCTAAAAATTGCACCTGCAGCTTCTTAGAGGGGTGGCACTTTCATGTGTCTGCTGTCAACAAGCTTATGGTCAATTTACAAATGGAAAAATGGTAGTCAAGCTTCCAGGACTGCAGACAGAGAAAAGTGACACCCCCCAAAAAAAGCTCAAGGTCCATTTGTATGAGAAAAAAGGGTAGTCAAGCTTCCAGGACTGCAGACACATGGAGGTGAGACCACCCCAAACAAGCTCAAGGTCCAATTTTTGGAGAAAAAAGGGTAGTCAGGCTTCTAGGACTGCAGACATATGGAAGGGAGACCCCCCCCAAACAAGTTTAAGTCTTATTGTAGGAAAACATCAAGTAGTCAGGTTTTAGGATTGCAGACACATGGAAGTGAGACCACCCCAAACAAGCTCAAGGTCCAATTTTTGGAGAAAAACAAGGATAGTCAAACCTCCTGAACTGCAGAGACATCAAAGTGAGAACACCCTGGAAGTTTTGCTCCCCGTTTTTCTCCTACAAATGGACCTTGAGCTTCTTGTTGGGGATCTCACTTCAATGTGTCTGCAGTCCTGGAAGCTTGACTACCCATTTTTCTCCTACAAATGGACCTTCAGCCTGTTTGGGGGTGGTCTCACCTCCATGTGTCTGCAGTCCTGGAAGCTTGACTACCCTTTTTTTTTATTATAAATGGACCTTGAGCTTGTTAGGGTTTTATGGGGAATAAAATCTCGAAACAGAAGGTTCATATAAAGTGTCTACTTAAGTAATCACAGTGTTCCGTGTTGTAAATGTTTGTATCAATTGTTAACGCTACGTCACACCTGTACCCTTGTTAATGCTCGTAGCTGCTCATGCCCCATTCCGTAGGGGCATAAGTTACTGTTCCACGTTTACTAGGTTAAAGACATATTTAAAGACTTATTCATTTGTATCCGTTATTGTTCCAAGTTTGCATGTGAATAAGTTCATTTGTATACCTTTACCGCTCTCCCTCACCCCCCATTTTGTAGCGGTGTCCATTTTGAAACTGTCTCCTTCCCGTGGGGCCGTGCTTCCGCTGCTCCCCTCACAGCCCTGACGGCGACACGCAAACCAGAGAACTCCCTGGGACTGCAGTGCCCACAGGAAGTGGAGTGGACACCTAAAAACCGGGGCAGCGGCTTGAAGCCAGCGCGCCCGTCCCGCCCGTCCGGCAGCGGCCGCGCCCTGGGGAGCTGCTGGGAGCCGCAGGGCGGGCGCCTGCGCCCCTCCCGCCCCGCCGCCGGCCGCTGCCTGTTGGCCGCGCTCCGGCGCCTGATGCGGAGCAGGAGGTCGGGGCGGTCGCGGCGAAACCAGGGGTTCGCGTAGTGGCGCCAGGCGCCGGCATCGCCAGGCCGGCCCGGCACCTAGCGGCAGCCGTAGCGGTTGAGCTGGCGCAGGAAGTTGCGCAACCGCGTGGCCCGGAAGGTGTGCGGGGCCGGCCCCTGGGAGCCGCCCGGGCCGAGCGGCTCCCGCTCCAAGAGGGAGCGCTCGATGAGCAGCCCCCGGGCCTGGCTGTCCCAGCGCACGGAGCGGACGCGGGGGCTGTTCGCCAGGCGCCACAGCTTGGCGGGGAAGGTGCCGGCGCTAAGCCCGGCGGGCAGCGGCAGCTCCGCCATGGCGTCCATCGCCGACTGTGGCCACAACGGCCGGAGGGCAATGGCCGCGGCTCGGCTCGGCTCAGCACAGCTCGGCTCAGCACGGTAGGGCACGGGAAGCCCGTGGCCAGGGCGGGCTCTGGGAGCAGTGGTGGACTCTGTCCCCACGCTGCATCCTGTACCTGAGTCACCGTCGGTGACGGAGGAAAAGGACATTGCTTTGTCTTGGCTGGGGAAAGGATGAAAAGGGGACATGAGAAAGCATTCTTTTGGTCACCTTTTCAGCAGACTAGCTGTTTTTTTCTCGCCATCTCTGCCTGTTTTTTGCAGAGTTGGAACATCTCTCATGATTTGGAGTCAGCAACAGCAGCAGGAAGGGGCAGTGATTTTGTCAGCATTGTCATCAAAACGCTAGTGCTGCCCCATGGATGGATGTTGCTTTAGGCAAGGGATGAAAGGCCTTCACTTGTAGGGAGCTCACGCCGGTGTCTTCCCAAAGGACGTTGCCATTTTCTTTCCTCAGGAATCGCTTCTTCTGTTTTTCCCCCCATGTGGGGAGATTTCCAATGCAAATGCCTCCTGCAGCCAGCTCCTGCCAATGCAGACTGACCAAGGAGATCTTGCAGTGGACAGAGACTCCCTCGAGCTGGTGTGGAGAGGTGAGGGGGCAAGGTTTGTCCTTTAGTCTTGAAGTCTTGTTGGGGAGCTGATTGTGCTTTGGGGGACTGACAAAAATGATGTGTCCTGAAAGACCACAGAGACTTTGGGGTTGTCATGTTGGGGCAGAAGTTTCTGTCTGAGAACTTTTTGAAATGCTTCATTTATATAAATATATATATAATTTTTTTTAAATTTTTTTTTTTCCCCCCCTTTGCAGAGAACCTTTTCGTACCTTTTGGGGAACTTCCCTCTGCTGGTCTCCCAGATCTGGCCGTTTCCCAGGGTTCCTTCCCAAAGTGAGGAGTAGCCCATGGCCTCCACTCTCCAGCTGGAACAGAAAGAAGCACAGAGCTTGCTATTGCAGGAGAAGAGCTTCTCTTTTCTGCCGGCTTTCCCTTTGGGGCAGGTTGGTATGTGCTCATTTGATAAAGGGTGGTTTAACATCGGGAGGAGTTGCATTTCAAACTGCTCCAGCCTCGAGCTCTTGTGTGGGTATCCTTGGACAAAAGGCCTCCCTGTGTGAGCTCCCAGTGGGCTGGTTCAGTAAGGAAGTTGATATTTCAGGCTTGTGACTGCTGAAAGCAGTTGGTTTCTGGAGGTGTCCGGAGCTGGGAGCGACGACTTTTCTCGCCTGGCTGCAGAAAAGGTAGTTGGAAAGTGGGGATTGCACTTGCAGAGATGGCAATCAGGGGTGTTTTCCGAGAAATGGGCTGGCAGAGAGGCAGGTCTTGTGCTCAACTGGCTGTGTGTTTGTTTTGGTGGTGGGGAGATGTTGTAATGAATCAGCCGAGACTCCATATCCTTCATGCCGATAAAGCCAATTCTTTATTCACATCACTTATTTTATCCAGTTTTCAGGGACCTCATGTGCAGCACCCATTGACTGGTAGTTTCCTTACTGCCTCATTTATTGGTCAGAAGGTCATTTGTGTGTATGTGCTAAGTTTCAGGTTGTTTACATTTTTCCTTGGTGGGTTCTGATGGAACAGAGCTAATATTTATGCAGATGCACTTGTTTTTCTCCCTAAGAATAGGTTGTTGTGTGAACAAACTTCTCTTTCTCTAAACAGTTTTCAACTGGGAGCTTGCAGGCTATTGCTAGCTGCTTAGCTGAAGTAGCATGGCCTCATCCATATTCCATAAGACCTTTCTTTAATAACATTTTTTACTTGTCTGCAACAGGGAGAGTCACAGACACAGACACAGACACCAGCTGAAGCAACAGTGTAATTTACTATCATGCAGGAGTGCAAAGGCAAATCAGAAGAGAAGAAGGTAAGCAATGCACCTTATCACTGGTACAAAAGGTTGCCTCTAGTGGTTAAGAAAGATACATCAGCAGGCACCCTTTTTATTTAGCCTTCATCCAGATCCACTCATCAGGTGGGGAAAGCTGTCCCAGCAAAGCTCGGGAAAGTCACTGCAAGGAACTAGGAAATCCTACACTGCCTCCCCCCTTCTTGGCCACCAGGCTTCTGACTGCACTGTGAGAGTAGCCCAGCTTTGACAGTGGTGAACGAGCAATCTGACAGACCTTCTGGGGCAGGAGATCTGATTTCCTTCTCCTCTTATTTTCTCCCTGAGCCTGTCCAGGGCTCAAGGAGGAAGCAAGGCCAGATGTGGCCTTGTCTGATTTCTTCATGCTGAAAGATAAAGATGTGTTTCACCAATGAATGAATGCATCGATCCTATTGATAGTAACACTTGGTTAAGGAGCAGATCCATTGAACATTTGGTTGGAAGGGTCATCCAGAGGGCAGATTTAGCTCAGGACCTGTTGTTCAGGCCTTAGTCCTTCAGTATGCTGTGGTGCAAATCAATGCCCCAGAAAGCTGGAAACAAACAAATCCCGCTTGAGCACGTTTCAGACCGGGAGCAGGATTAGCCCTGCAAGGCCGGGCTAGGGCTGAGAGCAGAGGGCCAGCAGGCTGCATTTGCCCAGAGGCAGCCGTCCAGACCAAGAAGGCCACTGGTGCCCAGGGCCTGAGGTGCCCGAGGCTGCCTCCCCGCTGTGCAGCTCTGCAGAGCCTGTGGAGCGCAGGGTCCCGGGCAGCCAGGGCGGCCTGGCTGCCTTGGAGCACGAGGGGTGTCCCAGAATGCTGCGGCCCTTGGCTTTTTAACTGTTGCTCAGAGTCTTGTCATTAATCCACACTGTCTGACATGTTTTCCTTTCCTCTCACATATTGAAGAGAGCTTTTTGAGAAAAGTGGCTGATGTAGTTTCTGCTGGTGCTGGTGCTTTTGTCTGCAGGTCAGGGCAGGTGGTTTGAACCAAGGACGGAGTCCGCAGTTAACACTGCAGTTTTGCCAAGTCAAGAAAACCGTTCACAACTGGGTGACCGATGCTGAGCCGCTTTGCTAGTTTTTGGAAAGTTATGACCTTAAAAAACCCAACAAATGTTCCTCCATGAGGGTAGCAGCAGTGTACCAAAGATCCCAACTTTTTCCACCTCTTTTCTGTGTCTTTGGTGTTTCTAAGTTCCCCATTCCCCAGCAGGAATGAAAGCATGTATGATAATGTGAGTGATTTGAGAGCTGTGTGTTGTGCCCTGCCACATCAGCGTTGATGACAGGCTGGACATGGACAGGTGTGTCGAGTTCAATTCATCCCAGTTCTGTGCCAACAGCAGCCCCAAGATGCCGAGAAGAACAAGGACGGTGGGTGGGTGTGCATGCACAGCCCTGTGGCCTGACTGCTGTGTGGGCAGAAGGTTCTCAACAGCAGTACATCTTCACTCCCCCAAGTGGGAAGAATATATCAAATCTATATGAAATGAAAATATTTATGAAAATGCACTCAATGGTACATATTTATTTGTATCATATATGCAATTTATCAAATATAATGCTGCATATTATATATTCTGATATGCCATAATCAATAGAATATATCAAATATATAGTTGATCTTTTCCTAAGCTATTGCCTGTGGGTCCTAGAGGCCATCTCCTAGTGTTCCTACATTTGTGCCTTCTGGTACTAGTTCTTATAGCAGCAACTCCCCTGGGAGTTCCTCCAGGGAACTTCACACCAAGGGCTTCCATCACTGTCGTGGCTGTGGGAACTTGTTGCTTGCCAGTTCTCCCCCAGAATCCTTGTGGATTCTGGAGCATGTCAGCCCAAGTGTCCATGGCCCTTCCTTCATCCCCAGCCTGCAGCACTCACAGCCCTGTGGCCTCCCCCTTGCTGCAGCTCATTTGCAAAGTGCTGCCAAAGGCAGCGGAGCTGGCTCAGGATCCCTGTTGGCTCCTGGGCTCCAGGATGACCTTCAGAGGGACACTTGGAGCGCTTCCTGAAGAGCTGCCCGTGGCATGGCGGGTGGATTTGTCCTCCCTGGGTGGCTCTGGTTGGAGCTGGATGCTCCGTGGAGTCCCGGAGTTTTCTCAGCTGCCTTTGCAGCGAGTTCTCAGCCAAGGTGTGGCTCTGCTGCCATCCCAAATCTGCACCTGCCCTGCCCAGCCTGAGAGCAAGTGGGGCATGTGCTGGGCATGGATGGAGATTTCCACGGCCAAAATCCTCCAATATTTACAACTGCTCATTGCTCTGGACAGCACAAATCACAAAACACCCATCGCAGTTGACAATTGTAATTTCTTGCAGATTCCTACAGCTGCACTGCTGATCGACAAATGCACAAGAATTGATTTCACATGAAAAATGTCATTTATTACAGATTGCTTCTACTGCGCTGACAATATACAACGATATATTTAATTTAACTGTATATCTCAATTTAAGTTAAAAAAGGGATTTATTAGATTTTTACAACAATGCTATGTAAAAATATAGAAATATCCACTTCAGTTAAGAAAACCCTAATTTATTGCCAACATCTACAACAACTCACTAGACACAAAGATCAATTAGGTGTTTAGCAACTTAATTTATTACATATTACTGCAAGCCTAAAGCCCATCTAGGAATACAAAAATATCAGTATTTCTATCTAAACAGTCCTCTAGGAAGATCTCAGTCGATACAATGATGCAACTATACATCTCCATACATGCTGAAATAAAAAGATACACCCAGATACACCCACCTCAAAATACAGAAGTAAATGCACATGTGTAAATATAAAACTAGATATATTTATATTGCTCTTTCTCGTACGTGGGAAGATCGCACATAATCAATATGATTTATAAGCAAGCCTCACTTTCTTGATCAAAAGGCACACATTATATTGAGGCTACTTCTTATTATGCACACTTGTTAACATTTGATTGGTTACAGTAAAAGAAAACTATATACTTGTTATCACTAAGCTTCTCCCTCAAACTTCTCGACCCCAAGGCTTTGTTATGGTAACACAGCTGCATTCAGGGTCATGCTGACCTCGCAGGCTTCTGTGCAAGTGATTTCAGCAAAGCTCTCTCATGTCTACGTGGCCTTGGTTTTGTAGCCATTCCTCAACATATTTACTTCTAGGAATACCAATATACCTATTTAAAGAGCCATATAACTCCAACTGCATAAATAGAAATACCTACACAACTGTATTCATAGGAAATAGAATTAAACACACATAGAACAGCGTACTTACATATACATATACTTGCATCCATATATACATACGTTATTACAAAGACGTATGCATATATACAGACACAAAAATACATAGCATACGTTTATAAATATAACAACATATAGATAGAAATATTCCCATACAAATAGCACATACCCACATGTATAAATATCCATATAATTATCCCTCTCTATGTTCAAGTCCATATATCTTTAAAAAGAACTCGAAGCAGAGGGATTCCAGCCGCCCCATCTTCAAAGCCTTTCACTCCATCCTTGCTTTCCCCCCTGCAGAGCAGCACCCCTGGACAAGGACAGCAGATGGCACTGGCTCAGGGGACAGTGCCTGGGGCCACCGGCAGCTCCCAGCGCTCCAGGGACACCCGGGGCTGGAACTGCTGCTCCGCCCGGCCCGGCCGCCAGCTCGGACCCAGCACAGCAACAGGGGACACAGGGGGCACAGGGGGAGAAACAAGAGCTGAAACAGGCAGCTGAGTGGGGAAAAGGTAAAAATGCAGCCTAGGCCAACACAAACATCACTCTATCCATCTGTATCAACTCACAGACCAAGGCAGAGCGTTTGCTTTGTGATGTCAGGGCACGGTTGCCACGTGGTCGTGGTGACATCACGAGGTTGCCTTGCTGCCCGGAAGGCCTCAGGGGTGTCAGAGCAGCTCTTGAGCTTGCTCAGTGCAGGAGCGTCCTGCAGCTTGAGGCGACTGTCAGTGGGCACGTGCACACTGACAGGAGACTTGCTTTTTGATAGTGTTAGAGAACAGTTGGCAAACTTGCACAGCAGTTGCCACAATGATTGGGCAACTGGCTGCTGTAGTTTGCTCCGTTTATGGAGTTGGATATTCCACCTATTTCCTGACTCACCTGGCACGTAAGTAGAAGTTTTCCCTGGGTGTCACCTAACTTGCCTTTTGTATGTCTTCCTGCTCTTTCTTGGGCATTGAGTTGATTTGGAAACAGAAAGACCTTTTGGATGCCACTTGGGTAAAGGTGCTGTCAACACGTTCAGCTCAAAACGGGCTGTCTGTAGCCAGGGCCGTGCGGGCAGCATTTGCAAGGGAACCTGCAGGGGTTGCGTTCCCTCCATGGGAGCGTCTGTGGCACCAGAGTCTGTCATTTCCTCCATTTGCTGGGTCAAGCAGGACAACTCTGAAAATGTAGACTGGGAGGCCTTCTTGGAAGATCTTCTAAAAATGCTGTGGTTGTCTCCAGTTTTCTCAAAGCATCTGCTTCATTTTCCCTTGCCCACTGCAGGTCACCTGAGCCGGGTATTCAGAGGTGCTGATGCTGAGGTGAGTAAGAAAGGCACATTTGATGTTCCTGGTGTTTAAAATTGTGCAGCAAGCTGTGGGCTTGGCCTGTGGCAGTAGAGTGTAGAGGGCCAGCTGAGTAGGCTGCAAGAAAATCCATTTCCATGTCTACAGCAGGAAGAGCAAAGGCATCACCGGCTATTTCCTAATTTTCCATTCCAGAGCTTTAAAAGAACTAAAAGTCCAGTTTTGCTGAGAGAACGTTGCTTCCTGATAGTAGCCAGGGGGGAATATCTAATTCAGAGCAATTTGCCAAGTCCAGTTGAATCAGCCCATTAGAATTTAGTCTGAGGGACTTAGAATATCCTTGCTCTGCAAGTTGATGATTTGTGCTTAGTAGAGCTGGTTCTAGAGCTGAAGAGAAAGAAGGTTCTAAATGAGCCTGTATCTCACGCTCCTGTCTGTCCACAGATCACTGAAGGAAGAACAGACTCCCCTCCGGCTTCCTCTGCTCCTGGACAAGAAGCCAACGAGGAGCCAAATGACCACAAGGCTCCAGCTGTGGTCACACCACAGCCGCAACTTTCCCAGCCAGTAAGTGCCACTTCTGGAGGGTGCTGTCTTTAGTGCGAGGCAGAGCTGCAAGTTTCTGAGCAGCCAGCTCTTGCTGTTGGTGGCTGAGGATGCCGAGTGCTGCAGTCCTGCCAGACCTAGCCATTCCCCTCAGCCAGTGACAGCTGGAAAATGGGCTTTGAGCTGCCATGTTTAGGCCCCAGCTTGCTGGGATTCTGATAGAGGCCAACCTGGAGCAGGAAGGTTCCCTGTCTGCAGAGGAGGGAGCATGTCAAAGGCACTGTGCTCAGCCTTGGTGGATACGTAGGGGACGCTGTGGTCTGGGGACACCTGTCCCCCTCCACAGACTCGCCAAGTACCCACAGGCACAAAAAGTATTGATGTGACAACACAAGCTTTTTGGGGCGGTTTGTCCCCACGAGCTTCTTGGCTGTGCTTACCTGGGAGCATTTCAGAGACACACTGGGGACGTGGAGTTTCTGCTTCAAGTCAGGGATTTTGGTGCCTTGGTTGCCAGGTTGTTCTTTTGGTAAAATGGAAGCAGAGGTGGGCAGGGAAGCAGAAAGAAGTGGCTGAATTAATGTGAATTGTGGGCAGAAAGGTGAAAAAGCTGAGCCTGACAGCAGCTCCCAGTCACTGGCTGACAGCACCTTCCTAAGGGCTTGCATTTAAAATGGGATCTGGGGCTAATCTCTGCCAGCCACTTTTCTGACACAAACTCTTTTGTTGTCTCAGATCTCCACAGGCTCTTCTATTGAAGCTGCAGCAGCAGGAGCAGCAGTGTCACCTGAAGGGGCCTGGCCTGCCCCAGCTGAGCAGTGGAGCCTGGGCAGTTCCTTCATCTCCAGCACTGACAAAGCTGCCGCTCAGCAACAGGAGATGGAGTATGATGAGGATGACTTCCTGGGGTTCATGAGTACGTCTTGTGTCTTTCTTCTCTGAGGGACAGTGTATTGTGAGCACGTGTCAGCATAGCTGGACCCAATGATCCTCCTCACTTTGGTGCCCTTGGTGACTCTACAGCACAAGTCATTGAAGCTGCTTCTTGCCCAGAGCAGCTGCCCGTCCTGTGCCCTCAGATAAGACCTGGTGGGGCTGAGAAGAGAGCCCAGCTGACTCTCTGCCTCCCATCACCTGTTGGCACAAAAGGGCACTGACGTGCACCTGGGTGTGTCTGCTCTCCAAGCCAATCCTGCTGTGTCCTCAGTGGGGGCAGCAGCTTGGAAGGGGCTGGGTGTGGCCGTGCCTTCTTGCCATTGCTTGTCAGTGCTGGTGCCTGGGCTTTGGCAGCTTTGTGGCGGTGGCTGCCCTGGCCCTGAGGGCTGGTGTGAGCGCCGAGGCTGGAGCCTTCCTTAGCTGGGAGAGTGCCGCTGCCGGCCGGCCGCTGCAGCGCGGAGCTGCCCCGAGGCAGCAGCCCCTGCTCTGGGCCGGCTCCTGCACGGCCTGGGCTGGGCTCACAGAGGGTCAGCATCTCCTCTGGGCAGCTGTCCGTGTCCCGCCGGCACCTGAGGAGCACTGCTGTCCTTGCTGCCCTTGCCCGCTGCGGGAAGGTGGGCACGTGTGCGGGGCTGAGAGGGCGAGTGCAATGGCAGGGACTGATCCCTGCTGTCAGGGGGAGGAGAAGCAGTGTGGTTCTTCACGTGGGCCACGGGCAAGGGCGTCTTCCAGCTCAGCCTGCTCATCAAGGGTGAGGGTCCTGCTGCTGAAGGCCCCTTGGGGTTGTTTAGAGCATGAGCTGCTTGGGTTTACAAAGGGAAAGGCATTCCTTTGGGAAACTGCTGCAAGGTGGGGAAGATGCCCTCCTCTCCTGGGAATGCATCTCCCTGTGCTTTGTTTTCTGCCAAGGCATCTCTTCAAAGGACTGTAGAAAATCATTCTCTGTGCTGACCTGCTTGTACTGCAGAGCTGCCTGTCTTGTTGCAATTGTTGTTGTTGTTGTTGTTGTTACCCAGCTGGCCACAAAGGACTCAGAAGGCCAGACTGTACAGCCCCAGCAGGGCTGCCTTTTGTATCTCTTGGATAGTGGGATGTCTGCTTTCAAGTGAGCATTTTGCATTTTGTTTCCCTCAGGGCAAATGGTGAGCACAGAAAATCCCCGGAGGAAATACACCGAAAAGGAAATTGTTGGCAGAGGGTGAGTCCAACCACAGTTGCTTCTACACAGTCATGGGGCAGCTGATTTGCTGCTGGAATATCTGTCAAGTGTGAAGTCAGGCAAGCTGCAAACATATTCAGACACGCGGGTTAGTCTGCCCCATCTCTCAGTAGCGGCCAGAATTTGGAAGTGTGGTCAGAAGGCATTATCAAGGACACTTCTATTTCATTGCCAGAAACAACAACCTACCCCCTATCATAGCAGTCAGATAACACTTCTCAGGAGCATTTCTTCCCAAGAGTTTGCTGAAGGAAATAGTCTGTGGTGAGGATAAAAACCGCCCAGTTTAGAAACTGAAATCCACGATGAAAGAATCACCTGGCCTTTGGAGCTGAGGCACTAAACCCCAATGCTTCAGAAACAGGCCCAGTGCCCATGCACTGGAGAGGAACATGCATCATCTGCCTTCTGGCAGTGCCCTCCTGCATGCTGCAGGTTGGAGGCATTTCCAGCAGACATCTCCTGTCTGGGCTGGCTTTCACTCCAAGGTCTAAATGGCTTCTCCTTTCTTTGCTGCTGTTTTGTTTCTAGGGCTTTTGGAGAGGTTTGCAGAGCCATCGACACTGCCACGGGCGGAGAGGTAAATGTCAAGAGCCCCTGCAGATTCTGCTGCTCTCCAGGGCTTTCCTGTCTCGTGTCAGCTGCGGCTGCAGCTGTGGCTAGAGCTGTGCTGCAAAGGCACAAGAAGCACAGACTGGTGCCAGCCTGCCAACTGCATTTGGGGCAGTCTTTGTCCTGCTCAGCTGCCAGAAGGAAGGCAAGGAGGGCAGCGGTTCCTTTCAGAGAAGGATGCTCTCCCTGGCTCTCAATTGCTCCAACAAAGGAGCATCTCACTGCTCTCTGGGGCTACGGCTTCAGAGTCCTGAATTCTCATTTCTGGCTGCCAGCAAATACATCTGAATGTTCCTGGCAGTTCCTTAGCCACCTGCAGTGCTGCACTTGGGAACTGCACGTAGGGAGAGATCTGCAAGGTGTCCCTAAAAGCCCCAAGCCCTGCCTATAGCCCGAGATGTATCCACAGAGTACCAAGGCACGCATTACTTCTTCTCAAGTACAGACAGACAGAGAGTGTGCTCAGAGCTTTGGGGGGGTGAGAGTTGACACACCATTGCTAACAAGTGGACAAGGCAAAATGTGGTCAGTGGCCACGTGTCCTGGATCTGGCCCCCAAAGGAGCAGAGAAATGGGCTGTAGGAATGTCACTTCCTAATTACTCCTTTGTCTAATTACAAGGCACTTTGGCACGGCTTGGCGGTGTCATTGCAAAATCTCTCTCCCCATGTGTGTTTTGGTCTCATTCCTCCAACTTCTAAAGTTACTGATTTTCAATGTCATTCTAGGTGGCTATCAAGAAAATCTATCTTCGGGGACCGAGCGAGATGGAGGATATTGTTACTGAAATCACGGTCATGAAGAGGAATATGAGTCCCCATCTTGTCCATTATTTAGACGGGTGAGTGGTCATGGTCTCATCCCATGAAGGTTTGTTTACATAGTAAAAGTATGCAAGGTTAAAACCCCACTTTGGACACTAGCAGAAAAGAAAGCTGTTAATTATTGCTTCATTATTATTTCTCTACTCATCTCCAATGGATGGGAAGAGAGTGCAGTTTATCTCCGTGAGTCATCCCTGGCTTTCCAACACATAGTTGAAAAATTGTTCAAAAACCTGCATCAACTCTACCATAAGAAGTCAGTACCCTGTAAGTTGGCTGCCTCCATGTTGTCTCAGGATGGATTTTTTAAGGTTTCTTCAATGCTGATGAAGCATGCTAGGGAGGATTTCCCTTGGATTGTTGCCCCTCTTTTCCAGGGCTGGCCATGCCAGGAACACTAGGTGCTTCTTTCCAGAAATACCACGCGGGACAGGTTTTTCATCTTGGCTGTTACTAAACTGCACTTTTTGATTGCTGGCCATCAGAGACATCTCCTTTTCACAGATGTGCTGTTCTCCTTGAGACTGCACAGACTGCAAACAACCCACAGCCCGGAGGGAATGTCTTTAATTCTTTTAATTCTGTCCTTGTCACAAAGCAACCCAGAAACAAGAATCAAGCAAAGGAGCCAACGAATGCATGTTCATCTGCATGGCCTTGTTCCCTTCTTTCAGCTACCTTGTGCATGAAGAACTGTGGCTGGTGATGGAGTACATGGATGGAGGCAGTCTTTACGACACAATCCAAAAGACTCGCCTGACAGAAGACGAGATTGCCATCATCAGTCGGGAGGTCAGTCGGGGATCCCAGCTGTGCTTCCCAGAGCTTGGGCAGGATTGTCTGGGAAAGGGGCTCAGAACAGGAGCGATTCCATGAGCCAGGCTTTGTTTCTGTGTGGCTGATATGCTCTGGGCAAGCAAGAGCATCTCAAATGAACTGCCTGCCAGTGCCCCTGCACTCACTGGACTCTGTTCTTGTCCTCTTGTCTCCTGCTGTTGCATTTTCACTCTAGCTCTTGTATTTGCTCTTCTCCATCTTGCCTCTCTAAACTTTGGTCTGTTGGCACTGCATTCCTTGCCTGTAAATGCAAAGGTGGTGATGGTGGGAGCATTTGAAAGGAACAGCAAAGAAGAAAGAGAGACTCATTTCTCTGAGTCCTCAGCTGGAAAGGTTAGCAGTGCAGCCAGAGTGCTGTGTGCTTCTGAGCACATGCACTGCAGCAGCAGTCATCCTGGCTGGTTTGCAGGGCAGAGTCTACACCAGCAGTTGCTGTTGCTCTTTGGCAAGCTGACATGCCTTTCTTTAGAAAGGTGCTGCTCTGCCTGTGTTGGAGTAGCGAGCTCTTCCCCTCAGTGGCACTGTGTTCTGCCATTACTCCTCATTCCCCTGGAGAGGGAATCTTGGAGAGCTGTTTCCTTTCTTGTGTGATGAAATCACATCACTGATTTTTGCCCTCCTGTTTCTGGTTTCTCTCTCAGTGCCTGCAAGGACTGCATTTTCTCCACGCCAACCATGTGATGCACAGAGATTTGAAAAGCCTCAACATCCTTCTCAAAACGGATGGCTCTGTCAAGCTGGGTCAGTATATTCTTGGGCAGGTGCAGCGTCCCAGGGATATGTGGGCTGTGGGGCTGCTTTTGAGTGAGTGCCAGCCCCCCCAAAATGGCGCTGGTGGCAGTGCAGGGAGCCTGTTGTGAGCTGACCACGCGGTGGCAACGTGCACAGACCTATGGCAAGGCTCGAGCAGTCCACAGTGGCATTGCTCTGTGCGTGTCCCTTCCAGAGGGAGGGAGCTACATGTCTAAAGTTTGAAAAGCCCCTGCTGGAGGCAGTGTAAAAAATGTGGGGATTTCTGAAGCAGCCAGCACCATATTTCCTTGGCTAAAGTCCTGAGGAAACAGAGCAGGGACAGTTGTCCAGGAGATTCAAGAGCACATTCTCAAACTTCTACCAGGAAATTCTTTTGCGTGCTTTCCTAATTGCACAGGATTCAAATAAAAATGGTCTTTTGCTCTCTCCCCAGCTGATTTTGGCCTCTCTGCTCAACTCACCCCTGAGCAGAGTAGACGGAGATCGGTGGTCGGGACTCTTCAGTGGATGGCACCTGAAGTGAACGGTGAACCCTATGGCCCCAAAGTGGACATATGGTCTTTGGGAATCGTGGTCATTGAAATGGTGGAAGGAGAAGCTCCTGACTGGGAGGAAAATTCTGCCATGGTAAGGTGTAAATACTCTCTGATCCCGCTGTCTTTCTCCCCCATCCCACTTTGTGTGTGCCACTGGACAAAATGCCATTGCCATCCGCTGGAACTACTTCCACCACAGTCCCTTTCTGAAAATGTCCCGGCAGCACATCAGCATCTGCTGGGGTTTTGGTTGCATCCGTGGGGGAACTCAAGCCTTAGCCCAGGCAAACAATCTCCCTTCTCAGGCAACACTGGGCTTTGGCTTAGAAGTCGTTCCAGCTCTTTTGGCTTTGTAGACAGCCCTAATAGCAGCAAACAAGCATCTTAGAAGTGGTGTTATCTTTCCTGAAATGAAGGAAAGTAACCCAAACCCGAGGATGTTTATAAAACAGTGGTTTGGAGAGAAGAAGTGCACCCCCATTCTTCTCACAAGGAAATTTGCCTGAAACCTTAACAAGAGGGTGTGAAGGCCACAGAGTCTCTTGTGCTTCTTGTGCGGTGCTGCTGAAACACTCAGTGACCGTCTTTCTTTCCTAAGCCAAGCCGTCACCTCCATGTCACTAAGATGAAGCCTGGCCATGTGGAGAGCCGGCCAAACCCACCCCTTTGTTTCCAGGCACTTTCTAGGATGGCCATGCCATTAATGCATTGACTTGAGTGTCCAAATGAGCAGAGGGCTACCACATGGATGGCGTTTCTCCCTCTTCTGCTTTGACCACCAAAATTTTCCTTTTGCTGCCTAAGGGAAGCTGAAATTTGCAGTCTGATGAGAGACGGAGGTGCAGGTGTTTCCTGTGTGCCCAAAGAGGCATTTTCGTCCCAAGACATTTGTGCATGCATCTTCATGTGTCTGTGTGGAAGATGAGATTCCAAATGTTTGTTTCCTTACCTGAGGAATAACTGAGGGATTTCCTTTCTTTGCTTGCAATTCCCATTGTTTTCAAGAACCAAGGAAAAAGCTTGATGACTTTGGTTTGATGGCAGCTGTGCTTAAGGGACCAACAAGAGCTGCAGAGATGCTTTTCATGTAATTATTTTTGGAAATAGTAGAGTGAGTTAGTAGAGCAAAGTGCCTCTTCCAAATAGCCTGTCAAGCTGCTCAGGTGAACCCTCAGAGAAGGAAACCTGCTTTTGCTGCTATTGTTTCCACTAACAAGGCCAGCCAATGAAATCAACTGCCAAGGCAAGAGCTGCTGGATGCTGGGAAAGCTGTGGCTGCATCGGGCTTTGGGTGTTTTGTTGGTCAGGAAAGTCATCTCTGCCTCTGTGCCACGGCAGAAAGTGCCACTGCAGAGTGCACCTGAAACAATGGGATCTGGGAGAGCAGTTCCAGATGTGAAAGAAGCGGGTGAGAAACTCGTGTTTCCTTTCTCTCCAGGCTCAACTCCTGAAAGCCACCAAAGGGATCCCAAAGCTGCAGCAGCCCAAGCTCCGCTCCCCTTTGCTGCGTGACTTCCTGAGCTGCTGCCTGCAGAGAGACGAGGCGCGGCGCTGGTCTGCCAAGGAGCTGCTGCAGGTAAAATGCCAAGGGGCTGCAGGGGAAACAGTGTCCCAGGGACGGGCTCCTCCTGCACTGAAGTGCAAGGCATCAGGGGAGCCTCCTCCTCCTCACCTCCACTCTTGGTGCTGTTCAAATGAGAACAGTCAGGAATCCTAGACTGGGCTGGGCTGGCAAGGGCCTGTAAGGGTCATCTGCTCCAAGTGCCCTGCAATATGACCAGGGACCTCTTTCAAGAGATCAGGATGCTCAGACCGGAGATATTTCCAGGCCTGGGGCACATAGCAGCTCTTGCAGCAAGCTGTGCCAATGTGGCCCCACTGTTGCTCCTTAGACGTACTCTGATTCAATCTCCTTTTCCTTTGAAAAATATTGCCCTGCCTTTGAGGCTCTTAGCTTGCAAAGTAATGGTTCATTCTTGTTTTTTTTTTTTTTTTCTTTGTGCAGCATCCATTTGTAACGTCAGCCAAGCCTGTGTCCAGCCTGGTGCCACTGATCACTTCAGTGAAAGAGTGGAAGGAGGAGACAGGAATCAGACAACTGTTTTCTCCAACACCAGTATAGAGAAGGATTGTAGAATAGGACTGTAGAGTAGGATTGCAGCTAGGACAGTGGAGTAGGATAGTAGCATAGGATTGGAAATAAAGTTTGTGAAACCTCAACTCCTTTCAAAGATTCCCCTCCTTCTGAGCCTCTGACAAAGCTCAACATTTTCTTCTGAAGTGTCAGTTTTTTCTTAGAGGTGGAGAGTGACATTGATGGCTTCTTTGGTACAGTTGGAAAGTGGGGAAGGCTCTCCCGAGGGGAAGCGTGGCCGTGCTGGGCACAGCACAGACCGGTGGCATCGGCCGTCCGGAGCGTGCACAGGAGCAGAGAAAGGCAAACCACAGGCGAGGGCTGCAGGCCTGGCTGAGGATTGCCACCCTTGTGCCGGCTGCCCTCTAACTCCTGGCCAAGGTGAGCAGTGTGTGCAGCGCTCTGGGCACAGGGGAGGGAGCCGGGCTGCTCCGCAGGCTCCGGCACAGGGCAGCCTCCTTCAGGCACGGCGCTTCTGCCGGGGGAAGCGAGGCCAGCGGCAGGCAGGGACAGCTTGTCAGCTCACATCTGCAGGAGCCGGGGCCTCACACGGCTCTGGGAGGAAGCGCCTGCAGTGCTGGAGTTGTGCACTGAGCCAGAGCAAAAGAGTGAAATGCAGAGTGTTCTGCAGAAATATTCCGGGGCGCCAGGCCAGCCTGCTTTGAGCTCTCTGGCACACAGCAAGCACTGTGCAATGCAGCCCTGAGCTGCTGGGAGATAGAGAGGTGTTAGAGAGGAGCCAACTGTCAGATGAAATTTAATGGGGTGACAACGTCATCAAAGCCAAAGAGAACTGTTTTTTAGGATGGATTCACCTGAGCTGGGTGTCTATCTCCCTCTCCCAAGAGCCAAACACACACACAACACACACACAGAAAATGCTGCTTTTTATTGCCTTTCCCAGCCCAGGGCGAACCGTGTCCCCTTTCCCTTTGGCCGGGAAATAGGAAACTTGTATTCTGTCCCCACCGCCTCCTTTTCTGTCCCCTCCCCTCTTCTCCTACTTCCCTTTTGGTTTGGTCTTCACGCTGGCCCCTCTCCCAGCTCACAGCAACACCCAACAAATCAACTAGAACAAACCCAAACCCTAAATAACAACCCCAAGAACCAACAGCTTTCGTTCTTTCTTCTCATAACCCTGCAGCTGCAGCAAAATATTACCTCCTATCTCACAGAGGGAATCGGGCAGGAGCCTGTGGCTCGTGCTTGAGCAGTGAACTGATTTGGAAGGGAGCAGAAGGGTTTCAGCAGGCAGTTTGTGTTTTTCTTCTGAATTGCTGAAGGAAAGACACAATGTGGCTCCAGTCAGCAAAAACATTTTCAAGGTGAATTAAAGAAATGCTTGTGAGCAATGCCCAGAGAAGGCAGGTTTTGAGAAAATATTGAACTGTAACAAATTGTGAATTCCCTTTGCATTAACAGACTGTTGAGCCCTCTATTCCTCCAGAGCAGTGATTGATGTGTGCAAGTGACTACCTTAGCCTTGAGAATAGTCTTCCCAAGAATGTAGCTGGAATGCATTCAAGGGGAAAAGAGTGGTTGTAGGAGGCTCTTGAGCATCAGAGGAGAATTGCAGCAATGGGATGTTCCCCAAATGACCACCCGAGACTCTCAAGAGAGCCCTACTCTCCTGTCAGTAACTTCTGAGAAGTGATTTAAATATGTCAACTAATTTGAGGGAATGTTTAGCCTGTGAGTTTCAGCAAAGTAATGGGTAGGTCTTGTTTCCATGGTTACAAATGAGTAGGTGGGATTTCTGGCTGAGCACGTGTTAGGAAAGTGATTCCCCACGCACCCAGCACTGAAATAAAGTCATCTATTGACAGGTGAAAATGAAACCTTTTCCAGCTGTTCCCCTCGGGTTTGCCTTTCTGGGGGCCAAAGCTCTGTGCTGCAGGTGGCCCGGGTGTGTGCAGAGCAAGGCAGCCTCCACAAAGCCCTTGGTTTCCCCACAAGTCGTCATGATTTGTTGCCAGGTGTGCCCAGCTGTGGCAGGAGAAAGAGCCCGCAGTGCAGTGGGCGCCGTGCCCTGCCCGGCCAGGGCTCTCTGGCACAGAGGAGCAGCAGCAGCACCTTTCAACCCACTCCTGCCCTGGCCTCACCTGGGACACAGAAGCCTCTGGAAATCAGCACCACCTGGCCCCTTCCCAGCTTGGAGCAGCTCCTGCTGGTGGGCACATCCTGCACTTCTACTGCTTCCGAACAGGAATCAAGGCACAGGGGGAGACGGACATACAGAGAAGCCCTGGGCTAGTGCAATAAATGGGCAAATGCATGGGGGAATGTGTTAGGAATCATTTCAGCTGTCATGCCAATCCTGCCTTCTCTCCTTTTCTCCCTTCACATTTCCTGTTCTTTTCCCTCTCACATTTCCACCCCTTCCCCCTCTCGAGTCTCACAGTTTTCCTCTCATGTTTGCCTCCCAAGTTTTACTCATTTTCCCCACCCTTTTCAGCTCCCTTTCCTCACGCTTTGCCTCTCACATTTCCCCAACTTCCCGCTTTTTCCTGCTTTTTTGTTCTCCCACGATTCTCACAATTTTCCCCTCACTTATCCTGCCCTTTTCTCCCCTCATGCTTTTCTCCTTTCCTCAGTCATTTTTCTCCAAGTTGTCTCCTCATGTTTCTCACTTTTGCCCTCATGTTTCCCAGGCTTTCCCTCTTACATTTCTCCCACTTTTCCCCTCACGTTTATCATTCTTTCCCCCTCATGTTGCTTCTACTTTTCCTCTAGCATTTTCTGCCCTTTTTTCACTCCTGTTTTCTGCCACTTTTCCCATCCAACTTCCCACCCTTTTTTCCCCCCTAATGTTTCCTGCCTTTTTCTGCCCTCTGGTTTCTCCCTCTTTTCCCCTCAGGATTCTCACAATGTTCCCCTCACATTTGCTGCCTGTTTCTCTCTCTCTGCCAGTAATTTTCTCACTCTCTTCCCCTCACATTTCCCTCCATTTTTTCCTCTATGTTTTTCAGCCTTCCCTGATCATGTTTCTTAGAATTTTCCCATCATATGTCCTGCCTTTTCCTCCTCTCACCTTCCTCTCCTACTTTCACTCACATCTTCACCATTTTCCCCTCCGTTTTCTCACCCTTTCCCACACAGGTTTCCTACGCTTTTCTTCCCTCACACTTCCCTCCTTTTTCCTCTCCCATTTCTCACACTTGTCACCTCATGTTTTCTGCCTTTTTCCCCCTCACATTTCTTAACCCACTGCTTCCTGTCAGTGACTCTTCCTCTTCAGTAGTTGATGAGCTTCTTTTCTTCTTTCCTGCAATCCCCTCCTCCAAAGAATGGGTGCCAGAGCTGCGCTCCAAGAAGCCCCTGCCCGTGTGTCTGCTGAAGAGAATGGCTGTGCTCGACTTGAACAATCTCGTGAAGAACAACCTAAACTGCAGTGGACTTTCAATTCCCTCTAGTCTTCATAGTGTTCTAAAGAAATAGGTACCCTGAGGGATACACGTCGCAGGTGCGCAGCCGCTGCACCATCCGCCTCAAGCAGATCCCATCTCCGTTTTCATTACCTCACAGTGACTGTGACTCCTGGACGAAACCACTTGTGATGCTGCTTGATGCTAATTGGAGTCCATGTGCACAAGGAGTGCTTTTAGCCCTCTTTCAAAAAAAAAAAAAAAAAAAAAAAAAAAAAAAAAAAAAAAAACCCAAAAATTATTTTAAAACGTTCAATGCCTGGAGTTTCGTATTTTCACCTCTTTGAATTGCCTTGACATCAAAGTACTGCCAGTTGGCGTTCCAAACTGGCTGGTCTATGTTTGTGTGCACAGAGCAAAGGTGCCAGACCGTGTCCTTTTCCCGGGTGTCCGTTAATGTCCATTTCAACAGGCACTGAAGGGGGGCTCTGCCTGCCCCACACAGGATGGCAGCCAGAGGGCTGAGGCTGCGCCTCCTAGTGAGATCAGCCGCCCTGGCAGCCCAGCCCCAGCCGCCATCTTGTGTGTGGCTCTCCAGCCCTGGCCGCCATCTTGTGTGTGGCTCCCTCAGCCCTGGCCGCCATCTTTTGCACTGACCTAGTCCAGCTCTTAAGCGAATGTGTTGCTGTTTTGTCGGCAGTCAGGGTCCGCCCCAAAGACACCAACACCAGCAGGACAGGCTACAGGGAATGGCACGGGTTTGGCTCAAAGCAGCCAGCCCTGACTTGTCACTGTCCTTTATCCATGAACACGTGCCCATATGCAGCCACAGCAAATGTCCAACAGCAGCTCCATCAGCCACTTCCTCCCGCTGGCGTTGGCAGACACGCGGCAGCTGCAGCTCCTGCACTTCTGCCTCTTCCTGGGCATCTCCCTGGCTGCCCTCCTGGGCCACGGCCTCGTCACCAGCGCCGTAGCCTGCGGCCACCACCTGCACAGCCCCATGTTCTTCTTCCTGCTCAACCTGGCCCTCAGCGACCTGGGCTCCATCTGCACCACTGTCCCCAAAGCCATGCACAATTCCCTCTGGGACACCAGGACCATCTCCTACGCAGGATGTGCTGCACTGCGGAGGATTTCGGCGAGGGAAGAATGCAATCAATCAATATGATTGGTAAAGCATTGTTCAACTTTATTGCTCATAACATCCGTTCTTATACTTTTGCCCCAAGCATTCAGCATACTTGTCAAATTATAATTGGTTAGCATACACTACTCATCTATACTTGATTGGCTATATCAAGCGTGAGAAGGTTCCTCCTCTTGGCATGCTGAAAACTTTGTATACGTGCTTACTGCTACGCTCTATTAAGCACAAGTTCTTTTATCTTTGGCCTGTATCCGTGCTTACTGCTGTCCCAAGGACAGCTTATCTTAGCAGCGCGTAGGCTGCTAGCACTTGGTATCGGGCCATGAGGCCTCTAATGATCCGTGGCCTTGCTCTGCTAACCATTCTTCAACAATTCCCTCTTTTTTATTTTGTGCAGCAAACGCAGTGTGTCGAGTAGTTACTGTTTCTGCTATGCGATACATCATCTGTTGCAAGCAGCAAAAAAAGCAAGATACAAAAAGTACAAGCAGTATAATAACAATCACAATATTGATTACATGTTGCAGTAGGGAGGTTATCCAAGGCCCTAGCCCGAAAGATCATAGCCAATCTGTTAAACCCAAGCCTGTGTCTTGCTGCAAATGACTAGTGAGTTCTTACAACTTAGCTATTTGGGTATGAATTGACATGGAGTGATCTCTCTGTACTACCTTGTCAAACTGCCAGAGCAGTTGTAGGTTTTCTCTTGCCCTTAAGTCTTCAATTAAGTGTACCCCCTCTAACCCTGGCTGTCCAGTAGCGATGTCGCTCTTGCAGGGTCATTAGCAGGACGGATCCATTTACTAGGTATCCATTGGGGCCCTGTGGGGGTAAGAACACAAACATAACCTCTACCCATGTACTGAACCTCTGCGGGACCTTCCCATACTCCAGTTTTGGGATCTCGGTACATGACTTTAAACAATGGCTTAGTTGCTTCCTCCTTTACTCCGCCTGAGTGGATGACCGCAGGGGGCTCCGAGTGGGCCCCCATTACACACAGATAGTTTAATACAAATAGTGTTTTTGATAGCATGGTCTGCGCATCCACCTCCTCCTTATATTTTAACAGATAATCCTTGAGTGTTTGGTGGGCTCGCTCCACAATCGCCTGACCTGTTGGTGAATGTGGGATACCTGTGATGTGTGTCACACCCCACTTCTGTAAGAACCTTTGGATCCTGCTGCTCACATATGCTGGGCCATTACCTGTCTTAATCTGTTCTGGCACCCCCATCACCGCAAAGCAAGTAGTTAGGTGTCGTACCACGTGGAGAGCTTTCTCTCCCGGCTGCGCTGAAGCCCAAATAAATTTACTGAAAGTATCAATTGTAACATGCACATATTTCAATCTACCAAAGGAGGATACGTGAGTTACATCCATTTGCCAGATGTGATTGGGTCCAAGGCCGCGTGGGTTTACTCCCATCCCTATTCCAGGCCCATGCTGACTACAGAGAGGACAGGATCTGACAATACCACGGGCATCATTCAGAGATATGCGAAACTGTTTCTTTAGGCCTCGCGCATTCTGGTGAAAAGTCTCATGAGCAATACGTGCCTGCTGAAATCCGTCTTGTGGTACTGCAACAGAAACCAACTGATCAGCTATGGCATTACCCTGACCCAAACCTTCTGACCATTTGTGGCTTCGAATATGCAAAATCGCAAAAGGAGCTGAGCGCAGCCGAACAGCTTGCCTCAGCTGCCTCAAAAGTTCCCATAACCTGTCATTCTTTATATCCTTTATCAATGCATCCTCAATCCGCAGCACCACCCCTACTACGTATCATGAGTCTGTGACAATATTTACACCCTGATCAGGCCAATTCATAATGATCCAAAGGACAGCCCTTAATTCTAGCATCTGCAATGAGTCCTCAGTAGTCGAGTCCACGTGCCCTCCTCCATCCATCCAGATCAAGGCAGAGCGTTTGCTTTGTGACGTCAGGGCACGGTTGTCATGTGGTCGTGGTGACATCGCAAGGTTGCCTTGGTGCACGGAAGGCCTCAGGGGTGTCAGAGCAGCTCTTGGCCTTGCTCAGTGCAGGAACTTGGTCCTGTGCTTGAGGCTTTTGTCAGGGGGCAGCTGCTGACTGACAGGAGACTTCTTTTAGCTAGCGTTAGAGCGCAGTCTGCAAACTTGCACAGCAGTTGCCACAATGATTGGGCAACTCGCCGCTGCAGTTTTCACTGTTTATGGAGTTGCCTATTCCTGCTATTTCCTAACTAACCTGGCAGGTAAGTAGAGGTTTTCCCTGAGTGTCACCTAACCTGGTTTTTGTGTCTTCCTGCTCTTTCTTAGTGACTGAGTTCATTTGGAAACAGAAAGGCCATCCAGATGCCGCTTGGGTAAAGCTCCTGTCAACATGTTCAGCTCCAAAGGGGGTGTGTGTAGCCACGGCCGTGCGGGCAGCATTTGCAAGGGAGCCTGCAGGGGTTGCGTTCCCTCTGTTGGAGAGTCTGTGGCAGCAGAGTTTGCCAATTCCTCCCTTGCTGGGTCAAGCAGGACAACTTTGAAAATGTAGACTGGGAGGCCTTGGAAGGTCTTCTAAAAATGCTCTGGTTGTCTCCAGTTTTCTCAAAGCATCTGCTTCATTTTCCCTTGCCCACTGCAGGTCACCTGAGCCGGGTATTCAGAGGTGCTGATCCCAAGGTGAGTAAGGAAAGAACATTTGATGTTCTTGGCGTTTAAGAATTGTGCAGCAAGCTGTGAGCTTGGCCTGTGGCAGTAGAGTGTAGAGGGCCAGCTGAGTAGGCTGCAAGAAAATCCATTTCCATGTCTACAGCAGCAAGAGCAAAGGCATCACTGCCTATTTCCTAATTTTCCATTTCAGAGCTTTAAAAGAACTAAAAGATAAGTTTTGCAGAGAGAATGTGCTTCCTGATAGTAGTCAGGGGGGAATATGTAATTTGGAGCAATTTGCAGTGTCCAGTTGAATCAGCCCATTAGAATTTAGTCTGAGGGACTTAGAATCCCCTTGCTCTGCAAGTTGATGATTTGTGCTTAGTAGAGCTGGTTCTAGAGCTGAAGAGAAAGAAGGTTCTAAATGATAGGTCATGGCCTGTGTCTAACGCTCCTGTCTGTCCACAGATCCCAGAACCAAGAGCAGACTCTCCTCTGGCTTCCTCTGCTCCTGGACAAGAAGGCAAAGAGGAGCCAAATGACCACAAGGCTCCAGCTGTGGTCACACCACAGCCGCAACTTTCCAAGACGGTAAGTGCCACTTCTGGAGGGCGCTGTCTTTAGTGCGAGGCAGAGCTGCAAGTTTCTGAGCAGCCAGCTCTTGCTGTTGGTGGCTGAGGATGCCGAGTGCTGCAGTCCTGCCAGACCTAGCCATTCCCCTCAGCCAGTGACAGCTGGAAAATGGGCTTTGAGCTGCCATGTTTAGGCCCCAGCTTGCTGGGATTCTGATAGAGGCCAGCCTGGAGCAGGAAGGTTCCCTGTCTGCAGAGGAGGGAGCATGTCAAAGGCACTGTGCTCAGCCTTGGTGGATACGTAGGGGACGCTGTGGTCTGGGGACACCTGTCCCCCTCCACAGACTCGCCAAGTACCCACAGGCACAAAAAGTATTGATGTGACAACACAAGCTTTTTGGGGCGGTTTGTCCCCACGAGCTTCTTGGCTGTGCTTACCTGGGAGCATTTCAGAGACACACTGGGGACGTGGAGTTTCTGCTTCAAGTCAGGGATTTTGGTGCCTTGGTTGCCAGGTTGTTCTTTTGGTAAAATGGAAGCAGAGGTGGGCAGGGAAGCAGAAAGAAGTGGCTGAATTAATGTGAATTGTGGGCAAAAAGGTGAAAAAGCTGAGCTTGACAGCAGCTCCCAGTCACTGGCTGACAGCACCTTCCTAAGGGCTTGCATTTAAAATGGGATCTGGGGCTAATCTCTGCCAGCCACTTTTCTGACACAAACTCTTTTGTTGTCTCAGATCTCCACAGGCTCTTCTATTGAAGCTGCAGCAGCAGGAGCAGCAGGGTCACCTGAAGGGGCCTGGCCTGCCCCAGCTGAGCAGTGGAGCCTGGGCAGTTCCTTCATCTCCAGCACTGACAAAGCTGCTGCTCAGCAACAGGAGATGGAGTATGAGGAGGATGACTTCCTGGGGTTCATGAGTACGTCTTGTGTCTTTCTTCTCTGAGGGACAGTGTATTGTGAGCATGTGTCAGCATAGCTGGACCCATTGATCCTCCTCATCTCAGTGCCCTTTGTGATTGTACAGCACAAGTCATTGAAGCTGCTTCTTGCCCAGAGCAGCTGCCCGTCCTGTGCCCTCAGATAAGACCTGGTGGGGCTGAGAAGAGAGCCCAGCTGACTCTCTGCCTCCCATCACCTGTTGGCACAAAAGGGCACTGACGTGCACCTGGGTGTGTCTGCTCTCCAAGCCAATCCTGCTGTGTCCTCAGTGGGGGCACCAGCTTGGAAGGGGCTGGGTGTGGCCGTGCCTTCTTGCCATTACTTGTCAGTGCTGGTGCCTGGGCTTTGGCAGCTTTGTGGCGGTGGCTGCCCTGGCCCTGAGGGCTGGTGTGAGCGCCGAGGCTGGAGCCTTCCTTAGCTGGGAGAGTGCCGCTGCCGGCCGGCCGCTGCAGCGCGGAGCTGCCCCGAGGCAGCAGCCCCTGCTCTGGGCCGGCTCCTGCACGGCCTGGGCTGGGCTCACAGAGGGTCAGCATCTCCTCTGGGCAGCTGTCCGTGTCCCGCCGGCACCTGAGGAGCACTGCTGTCCTTGCTGCCCTTGCCCGCTGCGGGAAGGTGGGCACGTGTGCGGGGCTGAGAGGGCGAGTGCAATGGCAGGGACTGATCCCTGCTGTCAGGGGGAGGAGAAGCAGTGTGGTTCTTCACGTGGGCCACGGGCAAGGGCGTCTTCCAGCTCAGCCTGCTCATCAAGGGTGAGGGTCCTGCTGCTGAAGGCCCCTTGGGGTTGTTTAGAGCATGAGCTGCTTGGGTTTACAAAGGGAAAGGCATTCCTTTGGGAAACTGCTGCAAGGTGGGGAAGATGCCCTCCTCTCCTGGGAATGCATCTCCCTGTGCTTTGTTTTCTGCCAAGGCATCTCTTCAAAGGACTGTAGAAAATCATTCTCTGTGCTGACCTGCTTGTACTGCAGAGCTGCCTGTCTTGTTGCAATTGTTGTTCTTGTTGTTGTTGTTACCCAGCTGGCCACAAAGGACTCAGAAGGCCAGACTGTAGAGCCCCAGCAGGGCTGCCTTTTGTATCTCTTGGATGGTGGGATGTCTGCTTTCAAGTGAGCATTTTGCATTTTGTTTCCCTCAGGGCAAATGGTGAGCACAGAAAATCCCCGGAGGAAATACACCGAAAAGGAAATTGTTGGCAGAGGGTGAGTCCAACCACAGTTGCTTCTACACAGTCATGGGGCAGCTGATTTGCTGCTGGAATATCTGTCAAGTGTGAAGTCAGGCAAGCTGCAAACATATTCAGACACGCGGGTTAGTCTGCCCCATCTCTCAGTAGCGGCCAGAATTTGGAAGTGTGGTCAGAAGGCATTATCAAAGACACTTCTATTTCATTGCCAGAAACAGCAACCTACCCCCTATCATAGCAGTCAGATAACACTTCTCAGGAGCATTTCTTCCCAAGAGTTTGCTGAAGGAAATAGTCTGTGGTGAGGATAAAAACCGCCCAGTTTAGAAACTGAAATCCACGATGAAAGAATCACCTGGCCTTTGGAGCTGAGGCACTAAACCCCAATGCTTCAGAAACAGGCCCAGTGCCCATGCACTGGAGAGGAACATGCATCATCTGCCTTCTGGCAGTGCCCTCCTGCATGCTGCAGGTTGGAGGCATTTCCAGCAGACATCTCCTGTCTGGGCTGGCTTTCACTCCAAGGTCTAAATGGCTTCTCCTTTCTTTGCTGCTGTTTTGTTTCTAGGGCTTTTGGAGAGGTTTGCAGAGCCATCGACACTGCCACGGGCGGAGAGGTAAATGTCAAGAGCCCCTGCAGATTCTGCTGCTCTCCAGGGCTTTCCTGTCTCGTGTCAGCTGTGGCTGCAGCTGTGGCTAGAGCTGTGCTGCAAAGGCACAAGAAGCACAGACTGGTGCCAGCCTGCCAACTGCATTTGGGGCAGTCTTTGTCCTGCTCAGCTGCCAGAAGGAAGGCAAGGAGGACAGCGGTTCCTTTCAGAGAAGGATGCTCTCCCTGGCTCTCAGATGCTCCAACAAAGGAGCATCTCACTGCTCTCTGGGGCTACGGCTTCAGAGTCCTGAATTCTCATTTCTGGCTGCCAGCAAATACATCTGAATGTTCCTGGCAGTTCCTTAGCCACCTGCAGTGCTGCACTTGGGAACTGCACGTAGGGAGAGATCTGCAAGGTGTCCCTAAAAGCCCCAAGCCCTGCCTATAGCCCGAGATGTATCCACAGAGTACCAAGTCACGCATTACTTCTTCTCAAGTACAGACAGACAGAGAGTGTGCTCAGAGCTTTGGGGGGGTGAGAGTTGAGACACCATTGCTAACAAGTGGACAAGGCAAAATGTGGTCAGTGGCCACGTGTCCTGGATCTGGCCCCCAAAGGAGCAGAGAAATGGGCTGTAGGAATGTCACTTCCTAATTACTCCTTTGTCTAATTACAAGGCACTTTGGCACGGCTTGGCGGTGTCATTGCAAAATCTCTCTCCCCATGTGTGTTTTGGTCTCATTCCTCCAACTTCTAAAGTTACTGATTTTCAATGTCATTCTAGGTGGCCATCAAGAAAATCTATCTTCGGGGACCGAGCGAGATGGTGGATATTGTTACTGAAATCACGGTCATGAAGAGGAATATGAGTCCCCATCTTGTCCATTATTTAGACGGGTGAGTGGTCATGGTCTCATCCCATGAAGGTTTGTTTACATAGTAAAAGTATGCAAGGTTAAAACCCCACTTTGGACACTAGCAGAAAAGAAAGCTGTTAATTATTGCTTCATTATTATTTCTCTGCTCATCTCCAATGGATGGGAAGAGAGTGCAGTTTATCTCCGTGAGTCATCCCTGGCTTTCCAACACATAGTTGAAAAATTGTTCAAAAACCTGCATCAACTCTACCATAAGAAGTCAGTACCCTGTAAGTTGGCTGCCTCCATGTTGTCTCAGGATGGATTTTTTAAGGTTTCTTCAATGCTGATGAAGCATGCTAGGGAGGATTTCCCTTGGATTGTTGCCCCTCTTTTCCAGGGCTGGCCATGCCAGGAACACTAGGTGCTTCTTTCCAGAAATACCACGCGGGACAGGTTTTTCATCTTGGCGTATACTAAACTGCACTTTTTGATTGCTGGCCATCAGAGACATCTCCTTTTGACAGATGTGCTGTTCTCCTTGAGACTGCACAGACTGCAAACAACCCACAGCCCGGAGGGAATGTCTTTAATTCTTTTAATTCTGTCCTTGTCACAAAGCAACCCGGAAACAAGAATCAAGCAAAGGAGCCAACGAATGCATGTTCATCTGCATGGCCTTGTTCCCTTCTTTCAGCTACCTTGTGCATGAAGAACTGTGGCTGGTGATGGAGTACATGGATGGAGGCAGTCTTTACGACACAATCCAAAAGACTCGCCTGACAGAAGACGAGATTGCCATCATCAGTCGGGAGGTCAGTCGGGGATCCCAGCTGTGCTTCCCAGAGCTTGGGCAGGATTGTCTGGGAAAGGGGCTCAGAGCAGGAGCGATTCCATGAGCCAGGCTTTGTTTCTGTGTGGCTGATATGCTCTGGGCAAGCAAGAGCCTCTCAAATGAACTGCCTGCCAGTGCCCCTGCACTCACTGGACTCTGTTCTTGTCCTCTTGTCTCCTGCTGTTGCATTCTCACTCTGGCTCTTGTATTTGCTCTTCTCCATCTTGCCTCTCTAAACTTTGGTCTGTTGGCACTGCATTCCTTGCCTGTAAAAGCAAAGGTGGTGATGGTGGGAGCATTTGAAAGGAACAGCAAAGAAGAAAGAGAGACTCATTTCTCTGAGTCCTCAGCTGGAAAGGTTAGCAGTGCAGCCAGAGTGCTGTGTGCTTCTGAGCACATCCACTGCAGCAGCAGTCATCCTGGCTGGTTTGCAGGGCAGAGTCTACACCAGCAGTTGCTGTTGCTCTTTGGCAAGCTGACATGCCTTTCTTTAGAAAGGTGCTGCTCTGCCTGTGTTGGAGCAGCGAGCTCTTCCCCTCAGTGGCACTGTGTTCTGCCATTACTCCTCATTCCCCTGGAGAGGGAATCTTGGAGAGCTCTTTCCTTTCTTGTGTGATGAAATCACATCACTGATATTTGCCCTCCTGTTTCTGGTTTCTCTCTCAGTGCCTGCAAGGACTGCATTTTCTCCACGCCAACCACGTGATGCACAGAGATTTGAAAAGCCTCAACATCCTTCTCAAAACGGATGGCTCTGTCAAGCTGGGTCAGTATATTCTTGGGCAGGTGCAGCGTTCCAGGGATATGTGGGCTGTGGGGCTGCTTTTGAGTGAGTGCCAGCCCCCCCAAAATGGCGCTGGTGGCAGTGCAGGGAGCCTGTTGTGAGCTGACCACGCGGTGGCAACGTGCACAGACCTATGGCAAGGCTCGAGCAGTCCACAGTGGCATTGCTCTGTGCGTGTCCCTTCCAGAGGGAGGGAGCTACATGTCTAAAGTTTGAAAAGCCCCTGCTGGAGGCAGTGTAAAAAATGTGGGGATTTCTGAAGCAGCCAGCACCATATTTCCTTGGCTAAAGTCCTGAGGAAACAAGGCAGGGACGGTTGTCCAGGAGATTCAAGAGCACATTCTCAAACTTCTACCGGGAAATTCTTTTGCGTGCTTTCCTAATTGCACAGGATTCAAATAAAAACGGTCTTTTGCTCTCTCCCCAGCTGATTTTGGCCTCTCTGCTCAACTCACCCCTGAGCAGAGTAGACGGAGATCGGTGGTCGGGACTCTTCAGTGGATGGCACCTGAAGTGAACGATGAACCCTATGGCCCCAAAGTGGACATATGGTCTTTGGGAATCGTGGTCATTGAAATGGTGGAAGGAGAAGCTCCTGACTGGGAGGAAAATTCTGCCATGGTAAGGTGTAAATACTCTCTGATCCCGCTGTCTTTCTCCCCCATCCCACTTTGTGTGTGCCACTGGACAAAATGCCATTGCCATCCGCTGGAACTACTTCCACCACAGTCCCTTTCTGAAAATGTCCCGGCAGCACATCAGCATCTGCTGGGGTTTTGGTTGCATCCGTGGGGGAACTCAAGCCTTAGCCCAGGCAAACAATCTCCCTTCTCAGGCAACACTGGGCTTTGGCTTAGAAGTCGTTCCAGCTCTTTTGGCTTTGTAGACAGCCCTAATAGCAGCAAACAAGCATCTTAGAAGTGGTGTTATCTTTCCTGAAATGAAGGAAAGTAACCCAAACCCGAGGATGTTTATAAAACAGTGGTTTGGAGAGAAGAAGTGCACCCCCATTCTTCTCACAAGGAAATTTGCCTGAAACCTTAACAAGAGGGTGTGAAGGCCACAGAGTCTCTTGTGCTTCTTGTGCGGTGCTGCTGAAACACTCAGTGACCGTCTTTCTTTCCTAAGCCAAGCCGTCACCTCCATGTCACTAAGATGAAGCCTGGCCATGTGGAGAGCCGGCCAAACCCACCCCTTTGTTTCCAGGCACTTTCTAGGATGGCCATGCCATTAATGCATTGACTTGAGTGTCCAAATGAGCAGAGGGCTACCACATGGATGGCGTTTCTCCCTCTTCTGCTTTGACCACCAAAATTTTCCTTTTGCTGCCTAAGGGAAGCTGAAATTTGCAGTCTGATGAGAGACGGAGCTGCAGGTGTTTCCTGTGTGCCCAAAGAGGCATTTTCGTCCCAAGACATTTGTGCATGCATCTTCATGTGTCTGTGTGGAAGATGAGATTCCAAATGTTTGTTTCCTTACCTGAGGAATAACTGAGGGATTTCCTTTCTTTGCTTGCAATTCCCATTGTTTTCAAGAACCAAGGAAAAAGCTTGATGACTTTGGTTTGATGGCAGCTGTGCTTAAGGGACCAACAAGAGCTGCAGAGATGCTTTTCATGTAATTATCTTTGGAAATAGTAGAGTGAGTTAGTAGAGCAAAGTCCCTCTTCCAAATAGCCTGTCAAGCTGCTCAGGTGAACCCTCAGAGAAGGAAACCTGCTTTTGCTGCTGTTCTTTCCACTAACAAGGCCAGTCAATGAAATCAACTGCCAAGGCAAGAGCTGCTGGATGCTGGGAAAGCTGTGGCTGCATCGGGCTTTGGGTGTTTTGTTGGTCAGGAAAGTCATCTCTGCCTCTGTGCCACGGCAGAAAGTGCCACTGCAGAGTGCACCTGAAACAATGGGATCTGGGAGAGCAGTTCCAGATGTGAAAGAAGCGGGTGAGAAACTCGTGTTTCCTTTCTCTTCAGGCTCAACTCCTGAAAGCCACCAAAGGGATCCCAAAGCTGCAGCAGCCCAAGCTCCGCTCCCCTTTGCTGTGTGACTTCCTGAGCTGCTGCCTGCAGAGAGACGAGGCGCGGCGCTGGTCTGCCAAGGAGCTGCTGCAGGTAAAATGCCAAGGGGCTGCAGGGGAAACAGTGTCCCAGGGACGGGCTCCTCCTGCACTGATTTGCAAGGCATCAGGGGAGCCTCCTCCTCCTCACCTCCACTCTTGGTGCTGTTCAAATGAGAACAGTCAGGAATCCTAGACTGGGCTGGGCTGGCAAGGGCCTGTAAGGGTCACCTGCTCCAAGTGCCCTGCAATATGACCAGGGACCTCTTTCAAGAGATCAGGATGCTCAGACCGGAGATATTTCCAGGCCTGGGGCACATAGCAGCTCTTGCAGCAAGCTGTGCCAATGTGGCCCCACTGTTGCTCCTTAGACGTACTCTGATTCAATCTCCTTTTCCTTTGAAAAATATTGCCCTGCCTTTGAGGCTCTTAGCTTGCAAAGTAATGGTTCATTCTTGTTTTTTTTTTTTCTTTGTGCAGCATCCATTTGTAACATCAGCCAAGCCTGTGTCCAGCCTGGTGCCACTGATCACTTCAGTGAAAGAGTGGAAGGAGGAGACAGGAATCAGACAACTGTTTTCTCCAACACCAGTATAGAGAAGGATTGTAGAATAGGACTGTAGAGTAGGATTGCAGCTAGGACAGTGGAGTAGGATAGTAGCATAGGATTGGAAATAAAGTTTGTGAAACCTCAACTCCTTTCAAAGATTCCCCTCCTTCTGAGCCTCTGAGAAAGCTCAACATTTTCTTCTGAAGTGTCAGTTTTTTCTTAGAGGTGGAGAGTGACATTGTTGGCTTCTTTGGTACAGTTGGAAAGTGGGGAAGGCTCTCCCGAGGGGAAGCGTGGCCGTGCTGGGCACAGCACAGACCGGTGGCATCGGCCGTCCGGAGCGTGCACAGGAGCAGAGAAAGGCAAACCACAGGCGAGGGCTGCAGGCCTGGCTGAGGATTGCCACCCTTGTGCCGGCTGCCCTCTAACTCCTGGCCAAGGTGAGCAGTGTGTGCAGCGCTCTGGGCACAGGGGAGGGAGCCGGGCTGCTCCGCAGGCTCCGGCACAGGGCAGCCTCCTTCAGGCACGGCGCTTCTGCCGGGGGAAGCGAGGCCAGCGGCAGGCAGGGACAGCTTGTCAGCTCACATCTGCAGGAGCCGGGGCCTCACACGGCTCTGGGAGGAAGCGCCTGCAGTGCTGGAGTTGTGCACTGAGCCAGAGCAAAAGAGTGAAATGCAGAGTGTTCTGCAGAAATATTCCGGGGCGCCAGGCCAGCCTGCTTTGAGCTCTCTGGCACACAGCAAGCACTGTGCAATGCAGCCCTGAGCTGCTGGGAGATAGAGAGGTGTTAGAGAGGAGCCAACTGTCAGATGAAATTTAATGGGGTGACAACGTCATCAAAGCCAAAGAGAACTGTTTTTTAGGATGGATTCACCTGAGCTGGGTGTCTATCTCCCTCTCCCAAGAGCCAAACACACACACAACACACACACAGAAAATGCTGCTTTTTATTGCCTTTCCCAGCCCAGGGCGAACCGTGTCCCCTTTCCCTTTGGCCGGGAAATAGGAAACTTGTATTCTGTCCCCACCGCCTCCTTTTCTGTCCCCTCCCCTCTTCTCCTACTTCCCTTTTGGTTTGGTCTTCACGCTGGCCCCTCTCCCAGCTCACAGCAACACCCAACAAATCAACTAGAACAAACCCAAACCCTAAATAACAACCCCAAGAACCAACAGCTTTCGTTCTTTCTTCTCATAACCCTGCAGCTGCAGCAAAATATTACCTCCTATCTCACAGAGGGAATCGGGCAGGAGCCTGTGGCTCGTGCTTGAGCAGTGAACTGATTTGGAAGGGAGCAGAAGGGTTTCAGCAGGCAGTTTGTGTTTTTCTTCTGAATTGCTGAAGGAAAGACACAATGTGGCTTCAGTCAGCAAAAACATTTTCAAGGTGAATTAAAGAAATGCTTGTGAGCAATGCCCAGAGAAGGCAGGTTTTGAGAAAATATTGAACTGTAACAAATTGTGAATTCCCTTTGCATTAACAGACTGTTGAGCCCTCTATTCCTCCAGAGCAGTGATTGATGTGTGCAAGTGACTACCTTAGCCTTGAGAATAGTCTTCCCAAGAATGTAGCTGGAATGCATTCAAGGGGAAAAGAGTGGTTGTAGGAGGCTCTTGAGCATCAGAGGAGAATTGCAGCAATGGGATGTTCCCCAAATGACCAGCCAAGACTCTCAAGAGAGCCCTACTCTCCTGTCAGTAACTTCTGAGAAGTGATTTAAATATGTCAACTAATTTGAGGGAATGTTTAGCCTGTGAGTTTCAGCAAAGTAATGGGTAGGTCTTGTTTCCATGGTTACAAATGAGTAGGTGGGATTTCTGGCTGAGCACGTGTTAGGAAAGTGATTCCCCACGCACCCAGCACTGAAATAAAGTCATCTATTGACAGGTGAAAATGAAACCTTTTCCAGCTGTTCCCCTCGGGTTTACCTTTCTGGGGGCCAAAGCTCTGTGCTGCAGGTGGCCCGGGTGTGGGCAGAGCAATGCAGCCTCCACAAAGCCCTTGGTTTCCCCACAAGTCGTCATGATTTGTTGCCAGGTGTGCCCAACTGTGGCAGGAGAAAGAGCCCGCAGTGCAGTGGGCGCCGTGCCCTGCCCGGCCAGGGCTCTCTGGCACAGAGGAGCAGCAGCAGCACCTTTCAACCCACTCCTGCCCTGGCCTCACCTGGGACACAGAAGCCTCTGGAAATCAGCACCACCTGGCCCCTTCCCAGCTTGGAGCAGCTCCTGCTGGTGGGCACATCCTGCACTTCTACTGCTTCCAAACAGGAATCAAGGCACAGGGGGAGACGGACATACAGAGAAGCCTTGGGCTAGTGCAATAAATGGGCAAATGCATGGGGGAATGTGTTAGGAATCATTTCAGCTGTCATGCCAATCCTGCCTTCTCTCCTTTTCTCCCTTCACATTTCCTGTTCTTTTCCCTCTCACATTTCCACCCCTTCCCCCTCTCGAGTCTCACAGTTTTCCTCTCATGTTTGCCTCCCAAGTTTTACTCATTTTCCCCACCCTTTTCAGCTCCCTTTCCTCACGCTTTGCCTCTCACATTTCCCCAACTTCCCGCTTTTTCCTGCTTTTTTGTTCTCCCACGATTCTCACAATTTTCCCCTCACTTATCCTGCCCTTTTCTCCCCTCATGCTTTTCTCCTTTCCTCAGTCATTTTTCTCCAAGTTGTCTCCTCATGTTTCTCACTTTTGCCCTCATGTTTCCCAGGCTTTCCCTCTTACATTTCTCCCACTTTTCCCCTCACGTTTATCATTCTTTCCCCCTCATGTTGCTTCTACTTTTCCTCTAGCATTTTCTGCCCTTTTTTCACTCCTGTTTTCTGCCACTTTTCCCATCCAACTTCCCACCCTTTTTTCCCCCCTAATGTTTCCTGCCTTTTTCTGCCCTCTGGTTTCTCCCTCTTTTCCCCTCAGGATTCTCACAATGTTCCCCTCACATTTGCTGCCTGTTTCTCTCTCTCTGCCAGTAATTTTCTCACTCTCTTCCCCTCACATTTCCCTCCATTTTTTCCTCTATGTTTTTCAGCCTTCCCTGATCATGTTTCTTAGAATTTTCCCATCATATGTCCTGCCTTTTCCTCCTCTCACCTTCCTCTCCTACTTTCACTCACATCTTCACCATTTTCCCCTCCGTTTTCTCACCCTTTCCCACACAGGTTTCCTACGCTTTTCTTCCCTCACACTTCCCTCCTTTTTCCTCTCCCATTTCTCACACTTGTCACCTCATGTTTTCTGCCTTTTTCCCCCTCACATTTCTTAACCCACTGCTTCCTGTCAGTGACTCTTCCTCTTCAGTAGTTGATGAGCTTCTTTTCTTCTTTCCTGCAATCCCCTCCTCCAAAGAATGGGTGCCAGAGCTGCGCTCCAAGAAGCCCCTGCCCGTGTGTCTGCTGAAGAGAATGGCTGTGCTCGACTTGAACAATCTCGTGAAGAACAACCTAAACTGCAGTGGACTTTCAATTCCCTCTAGTCTTCATAGTGTTCTAAAGAAATAGGTACCCTGAGGGATAC
The DNA here is from genome assembly GCF_029207755.1 of Chamaea fasciata. NCBI lineage: Eukaryota > Metazoa > Chordata > Aves > Passeriformes > Sylviidae > Chamaea > Chamaea fasciata. Next base: position 946,218 of record NW_027094121.1, read on the forward strand.
ACGTCGCAGGTGCGCAGCCGCTGCACCATCCGCCTCAAGCAGATCCCATCTCCGTTTTCATTACCTCACAGTGACTGTGACTCCTGCCTGGACGAAACCACTTGTGATGCTGCTTGATGCTAATTGGAGTCCATGTGCACAAGGAGTGCTTTTAGCCCTCTTTCAAAAAAAAAAAAAAAAAAAAAAAAAAAAAAAAAAAAAAAAATTATTTTAAAACGTTCAATGCCTGGAGTTTCGTATTTTCACCTATTTGAATTGCCTTGACATCAAAGTACTGCCAGTTGGCGTTCCAAACTGGCTGGTCTATGTTTGTGTGCACAGAGCAAAGGTGCCAGACCGTGTCCTTTTCCCGGGTGTCCGTTAATGTCCATTTCAACAGGCACTGAAGGGGGGCTCAGCCTGCCCCACACAGGATGGCAGCCAGAGGGCTGAGGCTGCGCCTCCTAGTGAGATCAGCCGCCCTGGCAGCCCAGCCCCAGCCGCCATCTTGTGTGTGGCTCTCCAGCCCTGGCCGCCATCTTGTGTGTGGCTCCCTCGGCCCTGGCCGCCATCTTTTGCACTGACCTAGTCCAGCTCTTAAGCGAATGTGTTGCTGTTTTGTCGGCAGTCATGGTCCGCCCCAAAGACACCAACACCAGCAGGACAGGCTACAGGGAATGGCACGGGTTTGGCTCAAAGCAGCCAGCCCTGACTTGTCACTGTCCTTTATCCATGAACACGTGCCCATATGCAGCCACAGCAAATGTCCAACAGCAGCTCCATCAGCCACTTCCTCCCGCTGGCGTTGGCAGACACACGGCAGCTGCAGCTCCTGCACTTCTGCCTCTTCCTGGGCATCTCCCTGGCTGCCCTCCTGGGCCACGGCCTCGTCACCAGCGCCGTAGCCTGTGGCCACCACCTGCACAGCCCCATGTTCTTCTTCCTGCTCAACCTGGCCCTCAGCGACCTGGGCTCCATCTGCACCACTGTCCCCAAAGCCATGCACAATTCCCTCTGGGACACCAGGACCATCTCCTACGCAGGATGTGCTGCACTGCGGAGGATTTCGGCGAGGGAAGAATGCAATCAATCAATATGATTGGTAAAGCATTGTTCAACTTTATTGCTCATAACATCCGTTCTTATACTTTTGCCCCAAGCATTCAGCATACTTGTCAAATTATAATTGGTTAGCATACACTACTCATCTATACTTGATTGGCTATATCAAGCGTGAGAAGGTTCCTCCCCTTGGCATGCTGAAAACTTTGTATACGTGCTTACTGCTACGCTCTATTAAGCACAAGTTCTTTTATCTTTGGCCTGTATCCGTGCTTACTGCTGTCCCAAGGACAGCTTATCTTAGCAGCGCGTAGGCTGCTAGCACTTGGTATCGGGCCATGAGGCCTCTAATGATCCGTGGCCTTGCTCTGCTAACCATTCTTCAACAATTCCCTCTTTTTTATTTTGTGCAGCAAACGCAGTGTGTCGAGTAGTTACTGTTTCTGCTATGCGATACATCATCTGTTGCAAGCAGCAAAAAAAGCAAGATACAAAAAGTACAAGCAGTATAATAACAATCACAATATTGATTACATGTTGCAGTAGGGAGGTTATCCAAGGCCCTAGCCCGAAAGATCATAGCCAATCTGTTAAACCCAAGCCTGTGTCTTGCTGCAAATGACTAGTGAGTTCTTACAGCTTAGCTATTTGGGTATGAATTGTCATGGAGTGATCTCTCTGTACTACCTTGTCAAACTGCCAGAGCAGTTGTAGGTTTTCTCTTGCCCTTAAGTCTTCAATTAAGTGTACCCCCTCTAACCCTGGCTGTCCAGTAGCGATGTCGCTCTTGCAGGGTCATTAGCAGGACGGATCCATTTACTAGGTATCCATTGGGGCCCTGTGGGGGTAAGAACACAAACATAACCTCTACCCATGTACTGAACCTCTGCGGGACCTTCCCATACTCCAGTTTTGGGATCTCGGTACATGACTTTAAACAATGGCTTAGTTGCTTCCTCCTTTACTCCGCCTGAGTGGATGACCGCAGGGGGCTCCGAGTGGTCCCCCATTACACACAGATAGTTTAATACAAATAGTGTTTTTGATAGCATGGTCTGCGCATCCACCTCCTCCTTATATTTTAACAGATAATCCTTGAGTGTTTGGTGGGCTCGCTCCACAATCGCCTGACCTGTTGGTGAATGTGGGATACCTGTGATGTGTGTCACACCCCACTTCTGTAAGAACCTTTGGATCCTGCTGCTCACATATGCAGGGCCATTATCTGTCTTAATCTGTTCTGGCACCCCCATCACCGCAAAGCAAGTAGTTAGGTGTCGTACCACGTGGAGAGCTTTCTCTCCCGGCTGCGCTGAAGCCCAAATAAATTTACTGAAAGTATCAATTGTAACATGCACATATTTCAATCTACCAAAGGAGGATACGTGAGTTACATCCATTTGCCAGATGTGATTGGGTCCAAGGCCGCGTGGGTTTACTCCCATCCCTATTCCAGGCCCATGCTGACTACAGAGAGGACAGGATCTGACAATACCACGGGCATCATTCAGAGATATGCGAAACTGTTTCTTTAGGCCTCGCGCATTCTGGTGAAAAGTCTCATGAGCAATACGTGCCTGCTGAAATCCGTCTTGTGGTACTGCAACAGAAACCAACTGATCAGCTATGGCATTACCCTGACCCAAACCTTCTGACCATTTGTGGCTTCGAATATGCAAAATCGCAAAAGGAGCTGAGCGCAGCCGAACAGCTTGCCTCAGCTGCCTCAAAAGTTCCCATAACCTGTCATTCTTTATATCCTTTATCAATGCATCCTCAATCCGCAGCACCACCCCTACTACGTATCATGAGTCTGTGACAATATTTACACCCTGATCAGGCCAATTCATAATGATCCAAAGGACAGCCCTTAATTCTAGCATCTGCAATGAGTCCTCAGTAGTCGAGTCCACGTGCCCTCCTCCATCCATCCAGATCAAGGCAGAGCGTTTGCTTTGTGATGTCAGGGCACGGTTGTCACGTGGTCGTGGTGACATCGCAAGGTTGCCTTGGTGCACGGAAGGCCTCAGGGGTGTCAGAGCAGCTCTTGGCCTTGCTCAGTGCAGGAACTTGGTCCTGTGCTTGAGGCTTTTGTCAGGGGGCAGCTGCTGACTGACAGGAGACTTCTTTTAGCTAGCGTTAGAGCGCAGTCTGCAAACTTGCACAGCAGTTGCCACAATGATTGGGCAACTCGCCGCTGCAGTTTTCACTGTTTATGGAGTTGCCTATTCCTGCTATTTCCTAACTAACCTGGCAGGTAAGTAGAGGTTTTCCCTGAGTGTCACCTAACCTGGTTTTTGTGTCTTCCTGCTCTTTCTTAGTGACTGAGTTCATTTGGAAACAGAAAGGCCATCCAGATGCCGCTTGGGTAAAGCTCCTGTCAACATGTTCAGCTCCAAAGGGGGTGTGTGTAGCCACGGCCGTGCGGGCAGCATTTGCAAGGGAGCCTGCAGGGGTTGCGTTCCCTCTGTTGGAGAGTCTGTGGCAGCAGAGTTTGCCAATTCCTCCCTTGCTGGGTCAAGCAGGACAACTTTGAAAATGTAGACTGGGAGGCCTTGGAAGGTCTTCTAAAAATGCTCTGGTTGTCTCCAGTTTTCTCAAAGCATCTGCTTCATTTTCCCTTGCCCACTGCAGGTCACCTGAGCCGGGTATTCAGAGGTGCTGATCCCAAGGTGAGTAAGGAAAGAACATTTGATGTTCTTGGCGTTTAAGAATTGTGCAGCAAGCTGTGAGCTTGGCCTGTGGCAGTAGAGTGTAGAGGGCCAGCTGAGTAGGCTGCAAGAAAATCCATTTCCATGTCTACAGCAGCAAGAGCAAAGGCATCACTGCCTATTTCCTAATTTTCCATTTCAGAGCTTTAAAAGAACTAAAAGATAAGTTTTGCAGAGAGAATGTGCTTCCTGATAGTAGTCAGGGGGGAATATGTAATTTGGAGCAATTTGCAGTGTCCAGTTGAATCAGCCCATTAGAATTTAGTCTGAGGGACTTAGAATCCCCTTGCTCTGCAAGTTGATGATTTGTGCTTAGTAGAGCTGGTTCTAGAGCTGAAGAGAAAGAAGGTTCTAAATGATAGGTCATGGCCTGTGTCTAACGCTCCTGTCTGTCCACAGATCCCAGAACCAAGAGCAGACTCTCCTCTGGCTTCCTCTGCTCCTGGACAAGAAGGCAAAGAGGAGCCAAATGACCACAAGGCTCCAGCTGTGGTCACACCACAGCCGCAACTTTCCAAGACGGTAAGTGCCACTTCTGGAGGGCGCTGTCTTTAGTGCGAGGCAGAGCTGCAAGTTTCTGAGCAGCCAGCTCTTGCTGTTGGTGGCTGAGGATGCCGAGTGCTGCAGTCCTGCCAGACCTAGCCATTCCCCTCAGCCAGTGACAGCTGGAAAATGGGCTTTGAGCTGCCATGTTTAGGCCCCAGCTTGCTGGGATTCTGATAGAGGCCAGCCTGGAGCAGGAAGGTTCCCTGTCTGCAGAGGAGGGAGCATGTCAAAGGCACTGTGCTCAGCCTTGGTGGATACGTAGGGGACGCTGTGGTCTGGGGACACCTGTCCCCCTCCACAGACTCGCCAAGTACCCACAGGCACAAAAAGTATTGATGTGACAACACAAGCTTTTTGGGGCGGTTTGTCCCCACGAGCTTCTTGGCTGTGCTTACCTGGGAGCATTTCAGAGACACACTGGGGACGTGGAGTTTCTGCTTCAAGTCAGGGATTTTGGTGCCTTGGTTGCCAGGTTGTTCTTTTGGTAAAATGGAAGCAGAGGTGGGCAGGGAAGCAGAAAGAAGTGGCTGAATTAATGTGAATTGTGGGCAAAAAGGTGAAAAAGCTGAGCTTGACAGCAGCTCCCAGTCACTGGCTGACAGCACCTTCCTAAGGGCTTGCATTTAAAATGGGATCTGGGGCTAATCTCTGCCAGCCACTTTTCTGACACAAACTCTTTTGTTGTCTCAGATCTCCACAGGCTCTTCTATTGAAGCTGCAGCAGCAGGAGCAGCAGGGTCACCTGAAGGGGCCTGGCCTGCCCCAGCTGAGCAGTGGAGCCTGGGCAGTTCCTTCATCTCCAGCACTGACAAAGCTGCTGCTCAGCAACAGGAGATGGAGTATGAGGAGGATGACTTCCTGGGGTTCATGAGTACGTCTTGTGTCTTTCTTCTCTGAGGGACAGTGTATTGTGAGCATGTGTCAGCATAGCTGGACCCATTGATCCTCCTCATCTCAGTGCCCTTTGTGATTGTACAGCACAAGTCATTGAAGCTGCTTCTTGCCCAGAGCAGCTGCCCGTCCTGTGCCCTCAGATAAGACCTGGTGGGGCTGAGAAGAGAGCCCAGCTGACTCTCTGCCTCCCATCACCTGTTGGCACAAAAGGGCACTGACGTGCACCTGGGTGTGTCTGCTCTCCAAGCCAATCCTGCTGTGTCCTCAGTGGGGGCACCAGCTTGGAAGGGGCTGGGTGTGGCCGTGCCTTCTTGCCATTACTTGTCAGTGCTGGTGCCTGGGCTTTGGCAGCTTTGTGGCGGTGGCTGCCCTGGCCCTGAGGGCTGGTGTGAGCGCCGAGGCTGGAGCCTTCCTTAGCTGGGAGAGTGCCGCTGCCGGCCGGCCGCTGCAGCGCGGAGCTGCCCCGAGGCAGCAGCCCCTGCTCTGGGCCGGCTCCTGCACGGCCTGGGCTGGGCTCACAGAGGGTCAGCATCTCCTCTGGGCAGCTGTCCGTGTCCCGCCGGCACCTGAGGAGCACTGCTGTCCTTGCTGCCCTTGCCCGCTGCGGGAAGGTGGGCACGTGTGCGGGGCTGAGAGGGCGAGTGCAATGGCAGGGACTGATCCCTGCTGTCAGGGGGAGGAGAAGCAGTGTGGTTCTTCACGTGGGCCACGGGCAAGGGCGTCTTCCAGCTCAGCCTGCTCATCAAGGGTGAGGGTCCTGCTGCTGAAGGCCCCTTGGGGTTGTTTAGAGCATGAGCTGCTTGGGTTTACAAAGGGAAAGGCATTCCTTTGGGAAACTGCTGCAAGGTGGGGAAGATGCCCTCCTCTCCTGGGAATGCATCTCCCTGTGCTTTGTTTTCTGCCAAGGCATCTCTTCAAAGGACTGTAGAAAATCATTCTCTGTGCTGACCTGCTTGTACTGCAGAGCTGCCTGTCTTGTTGCAATTGTTGTTCTTGTTGTTGTTGTTACCCAGCTGGCCACAAAGGACTCAGAAGGCCAGACTGTAGAGCCCCAGCAGGGCTGCCTTTTGTATCTCTTGGATGGTGGGATGTCTGCTTTCAAGTGAGCATTTTGCATTTTGTTTCCCTCAGGGCAAATGGTGAGCACAGAAAATCCCCGGAGGAAATACACCGAAAAGGAAATTGTTGGCAGAGGGTGAGTCCAACCACAGTTGCTTCTACACAGTCATGGGGCAGCTGATTTGCTGCTGGAATATCTGTCAAGTGTGAAGTCAGGCAAGCTGCAAACATATTCAGACACTGGGGTTAGTCTGCCCCATCTCTCAGTAGCGGCCAGAATTTGGAAGTGTGGTCAGAAGGCATTATCAAAGACACTTCTATTTCATTGCCAGAAACAGCAACCTACCCCCTATCATAGCAGTCAGATAACACTTCTCAGGAGCATTTCTTCCCAAGAGTTTGCTGAAGGAAATAGTCTGTGGTGAGGATAAAAACCGCCCAGTTTAGAAACTGAAATCCACGATGAAAGAATCACCTGGCCTTTGGAGCTGAGGCACTAAACCCCAATGCTTCAGAAACAGGCCCAGTGCCCATGCACTGGAGAGGAACATGCATCATCTGCCTTCTGGCAGTGCCCTCCTGCATGCTGCAGGTTGGAGGCATTTCCAGCAGACATCTCCTGTCTGGGCTGGCTTTCACTCCAAGGTCTAAATGGCTTCTCCTTTCTTTGCTGCTGTTTTGTTTCTAGGGCTTTTGGAGAGGTTTGCAGAGCCATCGACACTGCCACGGGCGGAGAGGTAAATGTCAAGAGCCCCTGCAGATTCTGCTGCTCTCCAGGGCTTTCCTGTCTCGTGTCAGCTGCGGCTGCAGCTGTGGCTAGAGCTGTGCTGCAAAGGCACAAGAAGCACAGACTGGTGCCAGCCTGCCAACTGCATTTGGGGCAGCCTTTGTCCTGCTCAGCTGCCAGAAGGAAGGCAAGGAGGACAGCGGTTCCTTTCAGAGAAGGATGCTCTCCCTGGCTCTCAATTGCTCCAACAAAGGAGCATCTCACTGCTCTCTGGGGCTACGGCTTCAGAGTCCTGAATTCTCATTTCTGGCTGCCAGCAAATACATCTGAATGTTCCTGGCAGTTCCTTAGCCACCTGCAGTGCTGCACTTGGGAACTGCACGTAGGGAGAGATCTGCAAGGTGTCCCTAAAAGCCCCAAGCCCTGCCTATAGCCCGAGATGTATCCACAGAGTACCAAGTCACGCATTACTTCTTCTCAAGTACAGACAGACAGAGAGTGTGCTCAGAGCTTTGGGGGGGTGAGAGTTGAGACACCATTGCTAACAAGTGGACAAGGCAAAATGTGGTCAGTGGCCACGTGTCCTGGATCTGGCCCCCAAAGGAGCAGAGAAATGGGCTGTAGGAATGTCACTTCCTAATTACTCCTTTGTCTAATTACAAGGCACTTTGGCACGGCTTGGCGGTGTCATTGCAAAATCTCTCTCCCCATGTGTGTTTTGGTCTCATTCCTCCAACTTCTAAAGTTACTGATTTTCAATGTCATTCTAGGTGGCTATCAAGAAAATCTATCTTCGGGGACCGAGCGAGATGGAGGATATTGTTACTGAAATCACGGTCATGAAGAGGAATATGAGTCCCCATCTTGTCCATTATTTAGACGGGTGAGTGGTCATGGTCTCATCCCATGAAGGTTTGTTTACATAGTAAAAGTATGCAAGGTTAAAACCCCACTTTGGACACTAGCAGAAAAGAAAGCTGTTAATTATTGCTTCATTATTATTTCTCTGCTCGTCTCCAATGGATGGGAAGAGAGTGCAGTTTATCTCCGTGAGTCATCCCTGGCTTTCCAACACATAGTTGAAAAATTGTTCAAAAACCCGCATCAACTCTACCATAAGAAGTCAGTACCCTGTAAGTTGGCTGCCTCCATGTTGTCTCAGGATGGATTTTTTAAGGTTTCTTCAATGCTGATGAAGCATGCTAGGGAGGATTTCCCTTGGATTGTTGCCCCTCTTTTCCAGGGCTGGCCATGCCAGGAACACTAGGTGCTTCTTTCCAGAAATACCACGCGGGACAGGTTTTTCATCTTGGCGTATACTAAACTGCACTTTTTGATTGCTGGCCATCAGAGACATCTCCTTTTGACAGATGTGCTGTTCTCCTTGAGACTGCACAGACTGCAAACAACCCACAGCCCGGAGGGAATGTCTTTAATTCTTTTAATTCTGTCCTTGTCACAAAGCAACCCGGAAACAAGAATCAAGCAAAGGAGCCAACGAATGCATGTTCATCTGCATGGCCTTGTTCCCTTCTTTCAGCTACCTTGTGCATGAAGAACTGTGGCTGGTGATGGAGTACATGGATGGAGGCAGTCTTTACGACACAATCCAAAAGACTCGCCTGACAGAAGACGAGATTGCCATCATCAGTCGGGAGGTCAGTCGGGGATCCCAGCTGTGCTTCCCAGAGCTTGGGCAGGATTGCCTGGGAAAGGGGCTCAGAACAGGAGCGATTCCGTGAGCAAGGCTTTGTTTCTGTGTGGCTGATATGCTCTGGGCAAGCAAGAGCCTCTCAAATGAACTGCCTGCCAGTGCCCCTGCACTCACTGGACTCTGTTCTTGTCCTCTTGTCTCCTGCTGTTGCATTCTCACTCTGGCTCTTGTATTTGCTCTTCTCCATCTTGCCTCTCTAAACTTTGGTCTGTTGGCACTGCATTCCTTGCCTGTAAAAGCAAAGGTGGTGATGGTGGGAGCATTTGAAAGGAACAGCAAAGAAGAAAGAGAGACTCATTTCTCTGAGTCCTCAGCTGGAAAGGTTAGCAGTGCAGCCAGAGTGCTGTGTGCTTCTGAGCACATCCACTGCAGCAGCAGTCATCCTGGCTGGTTTGCAGGGCAGAGTCTACACCAGCAGTTGCTGTTGCTCTTTGGCAAGCTGACATGCCTTTCTTTAGAAAGGTGCTGCTCTGCCTGTGTTGGAGCAGCGAGCTCTTCCCCTCAGTGGCACTGTGTTCTGCCATTACTCCTCATTCCCCTGGAGAGGGAATCTTGGAGAGCTCTTTCCTTTCTTGTGTGATGAAATCACATCACTGATATTTGCCCTCCTGTTTCTGGTTTCTCTCTCAGTGCCTGCAAGGACTGCATTTTCTCCACGCCAACCACGTGATGCACAGAGATTTGAAAAGCCTCAACATCCTTCTCAAAACGGATGGCTCTGTCAAGCTGGGTCAGTATATTCTTGGGCAGGTGCAGCGTTCCAGGGATATGTGGGCTGTGGGGCTGCTTTTGAGTGAGTGCCAGCCCCCCCAAAATGGCGCTGGTGGCAGTGCAGGGAGCCTGTTGTGAGCTGACCACGCGGTGGCAACGTGCACAGACCTATGGCAAGGCTCGAGCAGTCCACAGTGGCATTGCTCTGTGCGTGTCCCTTCCAGAGGGAGGGAGCTACATGTCTAAAGTTTGAAAAGCCCCTGCTGGAGGCAGTGTAAAAAATGTGGGGATTTCTGAAGCAGCCAGCACCATATTTCCTTGGCTAAAGTCCTGAGGAAACAAGGCAGGGACGGTTGTCCAGGAGATTCAAGAGCACATTCTCAAACTTCTACCGGGAAATTCTTTTGCGTGCTTTCCTAATTGCACAGGATTCAAATAAAAACGGTCTTTTGCTCTCTCCCCAGCTGATTTTGGCCTCTCTGCTCAACTCACCCCTGAGCAGAGTAGACGGAGATCGGTGGTCGGGACTCTTCAGTGGATGGCACCTGAAGTGAACGGTGAACCCTATGGCCCCAAAGTGGACATATGGTCTTTGGGAATCGTGGTCATTGAAATGGTGGAAGGAGAAGCTCCTGACTGGGAGGAAAATTCTGCCATGGTAAGGTGTAAATACTCTCTGATCCCGCTGTCTTTCTCCCCCATCCCACTTTGTGTGTGCCACTGGACAAAATGCCATTGCCATCCGCTGGAACTACTTCCACCACAGTCCCTTTCTGAAAATGTCCCGGCAGCACATCAGCATCTGCTGGGGTTTTGGTTGCATCCGTGGGGGAACTCAAGCCTTAGCCCAGGCAAACAATCTCCCTTCTCAGGCAACACTGGGCTTTGGCTTAGAAGTCGTTCCAGCTCTTTTGGCTTTGTAGACAGCCCTAATAGCAGCAAACAAGCATCTTAGAAGTGGTGTTATCTTTCCTGAAATGAAGGAAAGTAACCCAAACCCGAGGATGTTTATAAAACAGTGGTTTGGAGAGAAGAAGTGCACCCCCATTCTTCTCACAAGGAAATTTGCCTGAAACCTTAACAAGAGGGTGTGAAGGCCACAGAGTCTCTTGTGCTTCTTGTGCGGTGCTGCTGAAACACTCAGTGACCGTCTTTCTTTCCTAAGCCAAGCCGTCACCTCCATGTCACTAAGATGAAGCCTGGCCATGTGGAGAGCCGGCCAAACCCACCCCTTTGTTTCCAGGCACTTTCTAGGATGGCCATGCCATTAATGCATTGACTTGAGTGTCCAAATGAGCAGAGGGCTACCACATGGATGGCGTTTCTCCCTCTTCTGCTTTGACCACCAAAATTTTCCTTTTGCTGCCTAAGGGAAGCTGAAATTTGCAGTCTGATGAGAGACGGAGCTGCAGGTGTTTCCTGTGTGCCCAAAGAGGCATTTTCGTCCCAAGACATTTGTGCATGCATCTTCATGTGTCTGTGTGGAAGATGAGATTCCAAATGTTTGTTTCCTTACCTGAGGAATAACTGAGGGATTTCCTTTCTTTGCTTGCAATTCCCATTGTTTTCAAGAACCAAGGAAAAAGCTTGATGACTTTGGTTTGATGGCAGCTGTGCTTAAGGGACCAACAAGAGCTGCAGAGATGCTTTTCATGTAATTATCTTTGGAAATAGTAGAGTGAGTTAGTAGAGCAAAGTGCCTCTTCCAAATAGCCTGTCAAGCTGCTCAGGTGAACCCTCAGAGAAGGAAACCTGCTTTTGCTGCTATTGTTTCCACTAACAAGGCCAGTCAATGAAATCAACTGCCAAGGCAAGAGCTGCTGGATGCTGGGAAAGCTGTGGCTGCATCGGGCTTTGGGTGTTTTGTTGGTCAGGAAAGTCATCTCTGCCTCTGTGCCATGGCAGAAAGTGCCACTGCAGAGTGCACCTGAAACAATGGGATCTGGGAGAGCAGTTCCAGACGTGAAAGAAGCGGGTGAGAAACTCGTGTTTCCTTTCTCTTCAGGCTCAACTCCTGAAAGCCACCAAAGGGATCCCAAAGCTGCAGCAGCCCAAGCTCCGCTCCCCTTTGCTGTGTGACTTCCTGAGCTGCTGCCTGCAGAGAGACGAGGCGCGGCGCTGGTCTGCCAAGGAGCTGCTGCAGGTAAAATGCCAAGGGGCTGCAGGGGAAACAGTGTCCCAGGGACGGGCTCCTCCTGCACTGAAGTGCAAGGCATCAGGGGAGCCTCCTCCTCCTCACCTCCACTCTTGGTGCTGTTCAAATGAGAACAGCCAGGAATCCTAGACTGGGCTGGGCTGGCAAGGGCCTGTAAGGGTCATCTGCTCCAAGTGCCCTGCAATATGACCAGGGACCTCTTTCAAGAGATCAGGATGCTCAGACCGGAGATATTTCCAGGCCTGGGGCACATAGCAGCTCTTGCAGCAAGCTGTGCCAATGTGGCCCCACTGTTGCTCCTTAGACGTACTCTGATTCAATCTCCTTTTCCTTTGAAAAATATTGCCCTGCCTTTGAGGCTCTTAGCTTGCAAAGTAATGGTTCATTCTTGTTTTTTTTTTTTTTTCTTTGTGCAGCATCCATTTGTAACATCAGCCAAGCCTGTGTCCAGCCTGGTGCCACTGATCACTTCAGTGAAAGAGTGGAAGGAGGAGACAGGAATCAGACAACTGTTTTCTCCAACACCAGTATAGAGAAGGATTGTAGAATAGGACTGTAGAGTAGGATTGCAGCTAGGACAGTGGAGTAGGATAGTAGCATAGGATTGGAAATAAAGTTTGTGAAACCTCAACTCCTTTCAAAGATTCCCCTCCTTCTGAGCCTCTGAGAAAGCTCAACATTTTCTTCTGAAGTGTCAGTTTTTTCTTAGAGGTGGAGAGTGACATTGATGGCTTCTTTGGTACAGTTGGAAAGTGGGGAAGGCTCTCCCGAGGGGAAGCGTGGCCGTGCTGGGCACAGCACAGACCGGTGGCATCGGCCGTCCGGAGCGTGCACAGGAGCAGAGAAAGGCAAACCACAGGCGAGGGCTGCAGGCCTGGCTGAGGATTGCCACCCTTGTGCCGGCTGCCCTCTAACTCCTGGCCAAGGTGAGCAGTGTGTGCAGCGCTCTGGGCACAGGGGAGGGAGCCGGGCTGCTCCGCAGGCTCCGGCACAGGGCAGCCTCCTTCAGGCACGGCGCTTCTGCCGGGGGAAGCGAGGCCAGCGGCAGGCAGGGACAGCTTGTCAGCTCACATCTGCAGGAGCCGGGGCCTCACACGGCTCTGGGAGGAAGCGCCTGCAGTGCTGGAGTTGTGCACTGAGCCAGAGCAAAAGAGTGAAATGCAGAGTGTTCTGCAGAAATATTCCGGGGCGCCAGGCCAGCCTGCTTTGAGCTCTCTGGCACACAGCAAGCACTGTGCAATGCAGCCCTGAGCTGCTGGGAGATAGAGAGGTGTTAGAGAGGAGCCAACTGTCAGATGAAATTTAATGGGGTGACAACGTCATCAAAGCCAAAGAGAACTGTTTTTTAGGATGGATTCACCTGAGCTGGGTGTGTATCTCCCTCTCCCAAGAGCCAAACACACACACAACACACACACAGAAAATGCTGCTTTTTATTGCCTTTCCCAGCCCAGGGCGAACCGTGTCCCCTTTCCCTTTGGCCGGGAAATAGGAAACTTGTATTCTGTCCCCACCGCCTCCTTTTCTGTCCCCTCCCCTCTTCTCCTACTTCCCTTTTGGTTTGGTCTTCACGCTGGCCCCTCTCCCAGCTCACAGCAACACCCAACAAATCAACTAGAACAAACCCAAACCCTAAATAACAACCCCAAGAACCAACAGCTTTCGTTCTTTCTTCTCATAACCCTGCAGCTGCAGCAAAATATTACCTCCTATCTCACAGAGGGAATCGGGCAGGAGCCTGTGGCTCGTGCTTGAGCAGTGAACTGATTTGGAAGGGAGCAGAAGGGTTTCAGCAGGCAGTTTGTGTTTTTCTTCTGAATTGCTGAAGGAAAGACACAATGTGGCTTCAGTCAGCAAAAACATTTTCAAGGTGAATTAAAGAAATGCTTGTGAGCAATGCCCAGAGAAGGCAGGTTTTGAGAAAATATTGAACTGTAACAAATTGTGAATTCCCTTTGCATTAACAGACTGTTGAGCCCTCTATTCCTCCAGAGCAGTGATTGATGTGTGCAAGTGACTACCTTAGCCTTGAGAATAGTCTTCCCAAGAATGTAGCTGGAATGCATTCAAGGGGAAAAGAGTGGTTGTAGGAGGCTCTTGAGCATCAGAGGAGAATTGCAGCAATGGGATGTTCCCCAAATGACCAGCCGAGACTCTCAAGAGAGCCCTACTCTCCTGTCAGTAACTTCTGAGAAGTGATTTAAATATGTCAACTAATTTGAGGGAATGTTTAGCCTGTGAGTTTCAGCAAAGTAATGAGTAGGTCTTGTTTCCATGGTTACAAATGAGTAGGTGGGATTTCTGGCTGAGCACGTGTTAGGAAAGTGATTCCCCACGCACCCAGCACTGAAATAAAGTCATCTATTGACAGGTGAAAATGAAACCTTTTCCAGCTGTTCCCCTCGGGTTTGCCTTTCTGGGCGCCAAAGCTCTGTGCTGCAGGTGGCCCGGGTGTGTGCAGAGCAAGGCAGCCTCCACAAAGCCCTTGGTTTCCCCACAAGTCGTCATGATTTGTTGCCAGGTGTGCCCAGCTGTGGCAGGAGAAAGAGCCCGCAGTGCAGTGGGCGCCGTGCCCTGCCCGGCCAGGGCTCTCTGGCACAGAGGAGCAGCAGCAGCACCTTTCAACCCACTCCTGCCCTGGCCTCACCTGGGACACAGAAGCCTCTGGAAATCAGCACCACCTGGCCCCTTCCCAGCTTGGAGCAGCTCCTGCTGGTGGGCACATCCTGCACTTCTACTGCTTCCAAACAGGAATCAAGGCACAGGGGGAGACGGACATACAGAGAAGCCCTGGGCTAGTGCAATAAATGGGCAAATGCATGGGGGAATGTGTTAGGAATCATTTCAGCTGTCATGCCAATCCTGCCTTCTCTCCTTTTCTCCCTTCACATTTCCTGTTCTTTTCCCTCTCACATTTCCACCCCTTCCCCCTCTCGAGTCTCACAGTTTTCCTCTCATGTTTGCCTCCCAAGTTTTACTCATTTTCCCCACCCTTTTCGCTCCCTTTCCTCACGCTTTGCCTCTCACATTTCCCCAACTTCCCGCTTTTTCCTGCTTTTTTGTTCTCTCATGATTCTCACAGTTTTTCCCTCACTTATCCTGCCCTTTTCTCCCTTCATGCTTTTCTCCTTTCCTCAGTCATTTTTCTCCAGGTTTTCTCCTCATGTTTCTCCCTTTTGTCCTTGTGTTTCCCAGCGTTTCCCTCTCCCATTCCTCCCACTTTTCCCCTCACATTTATCATTCTTTCCCCCTCATGTTCTTTATACTTTTCTGGCACATTTTGTGCTCTTTTTTCACTTTTGTTTTCTGCCACTTTTCCCATCAATCTTCCCATCCTTTTCCCCCCCCCCCTCATGTTTTCTGCCTTTTTCTGCCCTCTGGTTTCTCCCTCTTTTCCCCTCAGGATTCTCACAATGTTCCCCTCACATTTGCTGCCTGTTTCTCTCTCTCTGCCAGTAATTTTCTCACTCTCTTCCCCTCACATTTCCCTCCATTTTTTCCTCTATGTTTTTCAGCCTTCCCTGATCATGTTTCTTAGAATTTTCCCATCATATGTCCTGCCTTTTCCTCCTCTCACCTTCCTCTCCTACTTTCACTCACATCTTCACCATTTTCCCCTCCGTTTTCTCACCCTTTCCCACACAGGTTTCCTACGCTTTTCTTCCCTCACACTTCCCTCCTTTTTCCTCTCCCATTTCTCACACTTGTCACCTCATGTTTTCTGCCTTTTTCCCCCTCACATTTCTTAACCCACTGCTTCCTGTCAGTGACTCTTCCTCTTCAGTAGTTGATGAGCTTCTTTTCTTCTTTCCTGCAATCCCCTCCTCCAAAGAATGGGTGCCAGAGCAGCGCTCCAAGAAGCCCCTGCCCGTGTGTCTGCTGAACAGAATGGCTGTGCTCGACTTGAACAATCTCGTGAAGAACAACCTAAACTGCAGTGGACTTTCAATTCCCTCTAGTCTTCATAGTGTTCTAAAGAAATAGGTACCCTGAGGGATACACGTCGCAGGTGCGCAGCCGCTGCACCATCCGCCTCAAGCAGATCCCATCTCCGTTTTCATCACCTCACAGTGACTGTGACTCCTGCCTGGACGAAACCACTTGTGATGCTGCTTGATGCTAATTGGAGTCCATGTGCACAAGGAGTGCTTTTAGCCCTCTTTCAAAAAAAAAAAAAAAAAAAAAAAAAAAGTTTTTATTTTAAAACGTTCAATGCCTGGAGTTTCGTATTTTCACCTCTTTGAATTGCCTTGACATCAAAGTACTGCCAGTTGGCGTTCCAAACTGGCTGGTCTATGTTTGTGTGCACAGAGCAAAGGTGCCAGACCGTGTCCTTTTCCCAGGTGTCCGTTAATGTCCATTTCAACAGGCACTGAAGGGGGGCTCTTCCTGCCCCACACAGGATGGCAGCCAGAGGGCTGAGGCTGCGCCTCCTAGTGAGATCAGCCGCCCTGGCAGCCCAGCCCCAGCCGCCATCTTGTGTGTGGCTCTCCAGCCCTGGCCGCCATCTTGTGTGTGGCTCCCTCAGCCCTGGCCGCCATCTTTTGCACTGACCTAGTCCAGCTCTTAAGCGAATGTGTTGCTGTTTTGTCGGCAGTCAGGGTCCGCCCCAAAGACACCAACACCAGCAGGACAGGCTACAGGGAATGGCACGGGTTTGGCTCAAAGCAGCCAGCCCTGACTTGTCACTGTCCTTTATCCATGAACACGTCCCCATATGCAGCCACAGCAAATGTCCAACAGCAGCTCCATCAGCCACTTCCGCTGGCGTTGGCAGACACGCGGCAGCTGCAGCTCCTGCGCTTCTGCCTCTTCCTGGGCATCTCCCTGGCTGCCCTCCTGGGCCACGGCCTCGTCACCAGCGCCGTAGCCTGCGGCCACCACCTGCACAGCCCCATGTTCTTCTTCCTGCTCAACCTGGCCCTCAGCGACCTGGGCTCCATCTGCACCACTGTCCCCAAAGCCATGCACAATTCCCTCTGGGACACCAGGACCATCTCCTACGCAGGATGTGCTGCACTGCGGAGGATTTCGGCGAGGGAAGAATGCAATCAATCAATATGATTGGTAAAGCATTGTTCAACTTTATTGCTCATAACATCCGTTCTTATACTTTTGCCCCAAGCATTCAGCATACTTGTCAAATTATAATTGGTTAGCATACACTACTCATCTATACTTGATTGGCTATATCAAGCGTGAGAAGGTTCCTCCTCTTGGCATGCTGAAAACTTTGTATACGTGCTTACTGCTATGCTCTATTCACCACAAGTTCTTTTATCTTTGGCCTGTATCCGTGCTTACTGCTGTCCCAAGGACAGCTTATCTTAGCAGCGCGTAGGCTGCTAGCACTTGGTATCGGGCCATGAGGCCTCTAATGATCCGTGGCCTTGCTCTGCTAACCATTCTTCAACAATTCCCTCTTTTTTATTTTGTGCAGCAAACGCAGCGTGTCGAGTAGTTACTGTTTCTGCTATGCGATACATCATCTGTTGCAAGCAGCAAAAAAAGCAAGATACAAAAAGTACAAGCAGTATAATAACAATCACAATATTGATTACATGTTGCAGTAGGGAGGTTATCCAAGGCCCTAGCCCGAAAGATCATAGCCAATCTGTTAAACCCAAGCCTGTGTCTTGCTGCAAATGACTAGTGAGTTCTTACAACTTAGCTATTTGGGTATGAATTGTCATGGAGTGATCTCTCTGTACTACCTTGTCAAACTGCCAGAGCAGTTGTAGGTTTTCTCTTGCCCTTAAGTCTTCAATTAAGTGTACCCCCTCTAACCCTGGCTGTCCAGTATCGATGTCGCTCTTGCAGGGTCATTAGCAGGATGGATCCATTTACTAGGTATCCATTGGGGCCCTGTGGGGGTAAGAACACAAACATAACCTCTACCCATGTACTGAACCTCTGCGGGACCTTCCCATACTCCAGTTTTGGGATCTCGGTACATGACTTTAAACAATGGCTTAGTTGCTTCCTCCTTTACTCCGCCTGAGTGGATGACCGCAGGGGGCTCCGAGTGGTCCCCCATTACACACAGATAGTTTAATACAAATAGTGTTTTTGATAGCATGGTCTGCGCATCCACCTCCTCCTTCTATTTTAACAGATAATCCTTGAGTGTTTGGTGGGCTCGCTCCACAATCGCCTGACCTGTTGGTGAATGTGGGATACCTGTGATGTGTGTCACACCCCACTTCTGTAAGAACCTTTGGATCCTGCTGCTCACATATGCAGGGCCATTATCTGTCTTAATCTGTTCTGGCACCCCCATCACCGCAAAGCAAGTAGTTAGGTGTCGTACCACGTGGAGAGCTTTCTCTCCCGGCTGCGCTGAAGCCCAAATAAATTTACTGAAAGTATCAATTGTAACATGCACATATTTCAATCTACCAAAGGAGGATACGTGAGTTACATCCATTTGCCAGATCTGATTGGGTCCAAGGCCCCGTGGGTTTACTCCCATCCCTAGTCCAGGCCCATGCTGACTACAGAGAGGACAGGATCTGACAATACCACGGGCATCATTCAGAGATATGCGAAACTGTTTCTTTAGGCCTCGCGCATTCTGGTGAAAAGTCTCATGAGCAATACGTGCCTGCTGAAATCCGTCTTGTGGTACTGCAACAGAAACCAACTGATCAGCTATGGCATTACCCTGACCCAAACCTTCTGACCATTTGTGGCTTCGAATATGCAAAATCGCAAAAGGAGCTGAGCGCAGCCGAACAGCTTGCCTCAGCTGCCTCAAAAGTTCCCATAACCTGTCATTCTTTATATCCTTTATCAATGCATCCTCAATCCGCAGCACCACCCCTACTACGTATCATGAGTCTGTGACAATATTTACACCCTGATCAGGCCAATTCATAATGATCCAAAGGACAGCCCTTAATTCTAGCATCTGCAATGAGTCCTCAGTAGTCGAGTCCACGTGCCCTCCTCCATCCATCCAGATCAAGGCAGAGCGTTTGCTTTGTGACGTCAGGGCACGGTTGTCACGTGGTCGTGGTGACATCGCAAGGTTGCCTTGGTGCACGGAAGGCCTCAGGGGTGTCAGAGCAGCTCTTGGCCTTGCTCAGTGCAGGAACTTGGTCCTGTGCTTGAGGCTTTTGTCAGGGGGCAGCTGCTGACTGACAGGAGACTTCTTTTAGCTAGCGTTAGAGCGCAGTCTGCAAACTTGCACAGCAGTTGCCACAATGATTGGGCAACTCGCCGCTGCAGTTTTCACTGTTTATGGAGTTGCCTATTCCTGCTATTTCCTAACTAACCTGGCAGGTAAGTAGAGGTTTTCCCTGAGTGTCACCTAACCTGGTTTTTGTGTCTTCCTGCTCTTTCTTAGTGACTGAGTTCATTTGGAAACAGAAAGGCCATCCAGATGCCGCTTGGGTAAAGCTCCTGTCAACATGTTCAGCTCCAAAGGGGGTGTGTGTAGCCACGGCCGTGCGGGCAGCATTTGCAAGGGAGCCTGCAGGGGTTGCGTTCCCTCTGTTGGAGAGTCTGTGGCAGCAGAGTTTGCCAATTCCTCCCTTGCTGGGTCAAGCAGGACAACTTTGAAAATGTAGACTGGGAGGCCTTGGAAGGTCTTCTAAAAATGCTCTGGTTGTCTCCAGTTTTCTCAAAGCATCTGCTTCATTTTCCCTTGCCCACTGCAGGTCACCTGAGCCGGGTATTCAGAGGTGCTGATCCCAAGGTGAGTAAGGAAAGAACATTTGATGTTCTTGGCGTTTAAGAATTGTGCAGCAAGCTGTGAGCTTGGCCTGTGGCAGTAGAGTGTAGAGGGCCAGCTGAGTAGGCTGCAAGAAAATCCATTTCCATGTCTACAGCAGCAAGAGCAAAGGCATCACTGCCTATTTCCTAATTTTCCATTTCAGAGCTTTAAAAGAACTAAAAGATAAGTTTTGCAGAGAGAATGTGCTTCCTGATAGTAGTCAGGGGGGAATATGTAATTTGGAGCAATTTGCAGTGTCCAGTTGAATCAGCCCATTAGAATTTAGTCTGAGGGACTTAGAATCCCCTTGCTCTGCAAGTTGATGATTTGTGCTTAGTAGAGCTGGTTCTAGAGCTGAAGAGAAAGAAGGTTCTAAATGATAGGTCATGGCCTGTGTCTAACGCTCCTGTCTGTCCACAGATCCCAGAACCAAGAGCAGACTCTCCTCTGGCTTCCTCTGCTCCTGGACGAGAAGGCAAAAAGGAGCCAAATGACCACAAGGCTCCAGCTGTGGTCACACCACAGCCGCAACTTTCCAAGACGGTAAGTGCCACTTCTGGAGGGCGCTGTCTTTAGTGCGAGGCAGAGCTGCAAGTTTCTGAGCAGCCAGCTCTTGCTGTTGGTGGCTGAGGATGCCGAGTGCTGCAGTCCTGCCAGACCTAGCCATTCCCCTCAGCCAGTGACAGCTGGAAAATGGGCTTTGAGCTGCCATGTTTAGGCCCCAGCTTGCTGGGATTCTGATAGAGGCCAGCCTGGAGCAGGAAGGCTCCCTGTCTGCAGAGGAGGGAGCATGTCAAAGGCACTGTGCTCAGCCTTGGTGGATACGTAGGGGACGCTGTGGTCTGGGGACACCTGTCCCCCTCCACAGACTCGCCAAGTACCCACAGGCACAAAAAGTATTGATGTGACAACACAAGCTTTTTGGGGCGGTTTGTCCCCACGAGCTTCTTGGCTGTGCTTACCTGGGAGCATTTCAGAGACACACTGGGGACGTGGAGTTTCTGCTTCAAGTCAGGGATTTTGGTGCCTTGGTTGCCAGGTTGTTCTTTTGGTAAAACGGAAGCAGAGGTGGGCAGGGAAGCAGAAAGAAGTGGCTGAATTAATGTGAATTGTGGGCAGAAAGGTGAAAAAGCTGAGCTTGACAGCAGCTCCCAGTCACTGGCTGACAGCACCTTCCTAAGGGCTTGCATTTAAAATGGGATCTGGGGCTAATCTCTGCCAGCCACTTTTCTGACACAAACTCTTTTGTTGTCTCAGATCTCCACAGGCTCTTCTATTGAAGCTGCAGCAGCAGGAGCAGCAGTGTCACCTGAAGGGGCCTGGCCTGCCCCAGCTGAGCAGTGGAGCCTGGGCAGTTCCTTCATCTCCAGCACTGACAAAGCTGCTGCTCAGCAACAGGAGATGGAGTATGAGGAGGATGACTTCCTGGGGTTCATGAGTACGTCTTGTGTCTTTCTTCTCTGAGGGACAGTGTATTGTGAGCATGTGTCAGCATAGCTGGACCCATTGATCCTCCTCATCTCAGTGCCCTTTGTGATTGTACAGCACAAGTCATTGAAGCTGCTTCTTGCCCAGAGCAGCTGCCCGTCCTGTGCCCTCAGATAAGACCTGGTGGGGCTGAGAAGAGAGCCCAGCTGACTCTCTGCCTCCCATCACCTGTTGGCACAAAAGGGCACTGACGTGCACCTGGGTGTGTCTGCTCTCCAAGCCAATCCTGCTGTGTCCTCGCTTGGGGCAGCAGCTTGGAAGGGGCTGGGTGTGGCCGTGCCTTCTTGCCATTGCTTGTCAGTGCTGGTGCCTGGGCTTTGGCAGCTTTGTGGCGGTGGCTGCCCTGGCCCTGAGGGCTGGTGTGAGCGCCGAGGCTGGAGCCTTCCTTAGCTGGGAGAGTGCCGCTGCCGGCCGGCCGCTGCAGCGCGGAGCTGCCCCGAGGCAGCAGCCCCTGCTCTGGGCCGGCTCCTGCACGGCCTGGGCTGGGCTCACAGAGGGTCAGCATCTCCTCTGGGCAGCTGTCCGTGTCCCGCCGACACCTGAGGAGCACTGCTGTCCTTGCTGCCCTTGCCCGCTGCGGGAAGGTGGGCACGTGTGCGGGGCTGAGAGGGCGAGTGCAATGGCAGGGACTGATCCCTGCTGTCAGGGGCAGGAGAAGCAGTGTGGTTCTTCACGTGGGCCACGGGCAAGGGCGTCTTCCAGCTCAGCCTGCTCATCAAGGGTGAGGGTCCTGCTGCTGAAGGCCCCTTGGGGTTGTTTAGAGCATGAGCTGCTTGGGTTTACAAAGGGAAAAGCATTCCTTTGGGAAACTGCTGCAAGGTGGGGAAGATGCCCTCCTCTCCTGGGAATGCATCTCCCTGTGCTTTGTTTTCTGCCAAGGCATCTCTTCAAAGGACTGTAGAAAATCATTCTCTGTGCTGACCTGCTTGTACTGCAGAGCTGCCTGTCTTGTTGCAATTGTTGTTGTTGTTGTTGTTGTTACCCAGCTGGCCACAAAGGACTCAGAAGGCCAGACTGTACAGCCCCAGCAGGGCTGCCTTTTGTATCTCTTGGATAGTGGGATGTCTGCTTTCAAGTGAGCATTTTGCATTTTGTTTCCCTCAGGGCAAATGGTGAGCACAGAAAATCCCCGGAGGAAATACACCGAAAAGGAAATTGTTGGCAGAGGGTGAGTCCAACCACAGTTGCTTCTACACAGTCATGGGGCAGCTGATTTGCTGCTGGAATATCTGTCAAGTGTGAAGTCAGGCAAGCTGCAAACATATTCAGACACGCGGGTTAGTCTGCCCCATCTCTCAGTAGCGGCCAGAATTTGGAAGTGTGGTCAGAAGGCATTATCAAAGACACTTCTATTTCATTGCCAGAAACAGCAACCTACCCCCTATCATAGCAGTCAGATAACACTTCTCAGGAGCATTTCTTCCCAAGAGTTTGCTGAAGGAAATAGTCTGTGGTGAGGATAAAAACCGCCCAGTTTAGAAACTGAAATCCACGATGAAAGAATCACCTGGCCTTTGGAGCTGAGGCACTAAACCCCAATGCTTCAGAAACAGGCCCAGTGCCCATGCACTGGAGAGGAACATGCATCATCTGCCTTCTGGCAGTGCCCTCCTGCATGCTGCAGGTTGGAGGCATTTCCAGCAGACATCTCCTGTCTGGGCTGGCTTTCACTCCAAGGTCTAAATGGCTTCTCCTTTCTTTGCTGCTGTTTTGTTTCTAGGGCTTTTGGAGAGGTTTGCAGAGCGATCGACACTGCCACGGGCAGAGAGGTAAATGTCAAGAGCCCCTGCAGATTCTGCTGCTCTCCAGGGCTTTCCTGTCTCGTGTCAGCTGCGGCTGCAGCTGTGGCTAGAGCTGTGCTGCAAAGGCACAAGAAGCACAGACTGGTGCCAGCCTGCCAACTGCATTTGGGGCAGTCTTTGTCCTGCTCAGCTGCCAGAAGGAAGGCAAGGAGGACAGCGGTTCCTTTCAGAGAAGGATGCTCTCCCTGGCTCTCAATTGCTCCAACAAAGGAGCATCTCACTGCTCTCTGGGGCTACGGCTTCAGAGTCCTGAATTCTCATTTCTGGCTGCCAGCAAATACATCTGAATGTTCCTGGCAGTTCCTTAGCCACCTGCAGTGCTGCACTTGGGAACTGCACGTAGGGAGAGATCTGCAAGGTGTCCCTAAAAGCCCCAAGCCCTGCCTATAGCCCGAGATGTATCCACAGAGTACCAAGTCACGCATTACTTCTTCTCAAGTACAGACAGACAGAGAGTGTGCTCAGAGCTTTGGGGGGGTGAGAGTTGACACACCATTGCTAACAAGTGGACAAGGCAAAATGTGGTCAGTGGCCACGTGTCCTGGATCTGGCCCCCAAAGGAGCAGAGAAATGGGCTGTAGGAATGTCACTTCCTAATTACTCCTTTGTCTAATTACAAGGCACTTTGGCACGGCTTGGCGGTGTCATTGCAAAATCTCTCTCCCCATGTGTGTTTTGGTCTCATTCCTCCAACTTCTAAAGTTACTGATTTTCAATGTCATTCTAGGTGGCTATCAAGAAAATCTATCTTCGGGGACCGAGCGAGATGGAGGATATTGTTACTGAAATCACGGTCATGAAGAGGAATATGAGTCCCCATCTTGTCCATTATTTAGACGGGTGAGTGGTCATGGTCTCATCCCATGAAGGTTTGTTTACATAGTAAAAGTATGCAAGGTTAAAACCCCACTTTGGACACTAGCAGAAAAGAAAGCTGTTAATTATTGCTTCATTATTATTTCTCTACTCATCTCCAATGGATGGGAAGAGAGTGCAGTTTATCTCCGTGAGTCATCCCTGGCTTTCCAACACATAGTTGAAAAACCTGCATCAACTCTACCATAAGAAGTCAGTACCCTGTAAGTTGGCTGCCTCCATGTTGTCTCAGGATGGATTTTTTAAGGTTTCTTCAATGCTGATGAAGCATGCTAGGGAGGATTTCCCTTGGATTGTTGCCCCTCTTTTCCAGGGCTGGCCATGCCAGGAACACTAGGTGCTTCTTTCCAGAAATACCACGCGGGACAGGTTTTTCATCTTGGCTGTTACTAAACTGCACTTTTTGATTGCTGGCCATCAGAGACATCTCCTTTTCACAGATGTGCTGTTCTCCTTGAGACTGCACAGACTGCAAACAACCCACAGCCCGGAGGGAATGTCTTTAATTCTTTTAATTCTGTCCTTGTCACAAAGCAACCCGGAAACAAGAATCAAGCAAAGGAGCCAACGAATGCATGTTCATCTGCATGGCCTTGTTCCCTTCTTTCAGCTACCTTGTGCATGAAGAACTGTGGCTGGTGATGGAGTACATGGATGGAGGCAGTCTTTACGACACAATCCAAAAGACTCGCCTGACAGAAGACGAGATTGCCATCATCAGTCGGGAGGTCAGTCGGGGATCCCAGCTGTGCTTCCCAGAGCTTGGGCAGGATTGTCTGGGAAAGGGGCTCAGAACAGGAGCGATTCCATGAGCCAGGCTTTGTTTCTGTGTGGCTGATATGCTCTGGGCAAGCAAGAGCCTCTCAAATGAACTGCCTGCCAGTGCCCCTGCACTCACTGGACTCTGTTCTTGTCCTCTTCTCTCCTGCTGTTGCATTCTCACTCTGGCTCTTGTATTTGCTCTTCTCCATCTTGCCTCTCTAAACTTTGGTCTGTTGGCACTGCATTCCTTGCCTGTAAAAGCAAAGGTGGTGATGGTGGGAGCATTTGAAAGGAACAGCAAAGAAGAAAGAGAGACTCATTTCTCTGAGTCCTCAGCTGGAAAGGTTAGCAGTGCAGCCAGAGTGCTGTGTGCTTCTGAGCACATCCACTGCAGCAGCAGTCATCCTGGCTGGTTTGCAGGGCAGAGTCTACACCAGCAGTTGCTGTTGCTCTTTGGCAAGCTGACATGCCTTTCTTTAGAAAGGTGCTGCTCTGCCTGTGTTGGAGCAGCGAGCTCTTCCCCTCAGTGGCACTGTGTTCTGCCATTACTCCTCATTCCCCTGCAGAGGGAATCTTGGAGAGCTGTTTCCTTTCTTGTGTGATGCAATCACATCACTGATATTTGCCCTCCTGTTTCTGGTTTCTCTCTCAGTGCCTGCAAGGACTGCATTTTCTCCACGCCAACCATGTGATGCACAGAGATTTGAAAAGCCTCAACATCCTTCTCAAAACGGATGGCTCTGTCAAGCTGGGTCAGTATATTCTTGGGCAGGTGCAGCGTTCCAGGGATATGTGGGCTGTGGGGCTGCTTTTGAGTGAGTGCCAGCCCCCCCAAAATGGCGCTGGTGGCAGTGCAGGGAGCCTGTTGTGAGCTGACCACGCGGTGGCAACGTGCACAGACCTATGGCAAGGCTCGAGCAGTCCACAGTGGCATTGCTCTGTGCGTGTCCCTTCCAGAGGGAGGGAGCTACATGTCTAAAGTTTGAAAAGCCCCTGCTGGAGGCAGTGTAAAAAATGTGGGGATTTCTGAAGCAGCCAGCACCATATTTCCTTGGCTAAAGTCCTGAGGAAACAGAGCAGGGACAGTTGTCCAGGAGATTCAAGAGCACATTCTCAAACTTCTACCGGGAAATTCTTTTGCGTGCTTTCCTAATTGCACAGGATTCAAATAAAAACGGTCTTTTGCTCTCTCCCCAGCTGATTTTGGCCTCTCTGCTCAACTCACCCCTGAGCAGAGTAGACGGAGATCGGTGGTCGGGACTCTTCAGTGGATGGCACCTGAAGTGAACGGTGAACCCTATGGCCCCAAAGTGGACATATGGTCTTTGGGAATCGTGGTCATTGAAATGGTGGAAGGAGAAGCTCCTGACTGGGAGGAAAATTCTGCCATGGTAAGGTGTAAATACTCTCTGATCCCGCTGTCTTTCTCCCCCATCCCACTTTGTGTGTGCCACTGGACAAAATGCCATTGCCATCCGCTGGAACTACTTCCACCACAGTCCCTTTCTGAAAATGTCCCGGCAGCACATCAGCATCTGCTGGGGTTTTGGTTGCATCCGTGGGGGAACTCAAGCCTTAGCCCAGGCAAACAATCTCCCTTCTCAGGCAACACTGGGCTTTGGCTTAGAAGTCGTTCCAGCTCTTTTGGCTTTGTAGACAGCCCTAATAGCAGCAAACAAGCATCTTAGAAGTGGTGTTATCTTTCCTGAAATGAAGGAAAGTAACCCAAACCCGAGGATGTTTATAAAACAGTGGTTTGGAGAGAAGAAGTGCACCCCCATTCTTCTCACAAGGAAATTTGCCTGAAACCTTAACAAGAGGGTGTGAAGGCCACAGAGTCTCTTGTGCTTCTTGTGCGGTGCTGCTGAAACACTCAGTGACCGTCTTTCTTTCCTAAGCCAAGCCGTCACCTCCATGTCACTAAGATGAAGCCTGGCCATGTGGAGAGCCGGCCAAACCCACCCCTTTGTTTCCAGGCACTTTCTAGGATGGCCATGCCATTAATGCATTGACTTGAGTGTCCAAATGAGCAGAGGGCTACCACATGGATGGCGTTTCTCCCTCTTCTGCTTTGACCACCAAAATTTTCCTTTTGCTGCCTAAGGGAAGCTGAAATTTGCAGTCTGATGAGAGACGGAGGTGCAGGTGTTTCCTGTGTGCCCAAAGAGGCATTTTCGTCCCAAGACATTTGTGCATGCATCTTCATGTGTCTGTGTGGAAGATGAGATTCCAAATGTTTGTTTCCTTACCTGAGGAATAACTGAGGGATTTCCTTTCTTTGCTTGCAATTCCCATTGTTTTCAAGAACCAAGGAAAAAGCTTGATGACTTTGGTTTGATGGCAGCTGTGCTTAAGGGACCAACAAGAGCTGCAGAGATGCTTTTCATGTAATTATCTTTGGAAATAGTAGAGTGAGTTAGTAGAGCAAAGTGCCTCTTCCAAATAGCCTGTCAAGCTGCTCAGGTGAACCCTCAGAGAAGGAAACCTGCTTTTGCTGCTATTGTTTCCACTAACAAGGCCAGTCAATGAAATCAACTGCCAAGGCAAGAGCTGCTGGATGCTGGGAAAGCTGTGGCTGCATCGGGCTTTGGGTGTTTTGTTGGTCAGGAAAGTCATCTCTGCCTCTGTGCCACGGCAGAAAGTGCCACTGCAGAGTGCACCTGAAACAATGGGATCTGGGAGAGCAGTTCCAGACGTGAAAGAAGCGGGTGAGAAACTCGTGTTTCCTTTCTCTTCAGGCTCAACTCCTGAAAGCCACCAAAGGGATCCCAAAGCTGCAGCAGCCCAAGCTCCGCTCCCCTTTGCTGTGTGACTTCCTGAGCTGCTGCCTGCAGAGAGACGAGGCGCGGCGCTGGTCTGCCAAGGAGCTGCTGCAGGTAAAATGCCAAGGGGCTGCAGGGGAAACAGTGTCCCAGGGACGGGCTCCTCCTGCACTGAAGTGCAAGGCATCAGGGGAGCCTCCTCCTCCTCACCTCCACTCTTGGTGCTGTTCAAATGAGAACAGTCAGGAATCCTAGACTGGGCTGGGCTGGCAAGGGCCTGTAAGGGTCATCTGCTCCAAGTGCCCTGCAATATGACCAGGGACCTCTTTCAAGAGATCAGGATGCTCAGACCGGAGATATTTCCAGGCCTGGGGCACATAGCAGCTCTTGCAGCAAGCTGTGCCAATGTGGCCCCACTGTTGCTCCTTAGATGTACTCTGATTCAATCTCCTTTTCCTTTGAAAAATATTGCCCTGCCTTTGAGGCTCTTAGCTTGCAAAGTAATGGTTCATTCTTGTTTTTTTTTTTTTTTCTTTGTGCAGCATCCATTTGTAACATCAGCCAAGCCTGTGTCCAGCCTGGTGCCACTGATCACTTCAGTGAAAGAGTGGAAGGAGGAGACAGGAATCAGACAACTGTTTTCTCCAACACCAGTATAGAGAAGGATTGTAGAATAGGACTGTAGAGTAGGATTGCAGCTAGGACAGTGGAGTAGGATAGTAGCATAGGATTGGAAATAAAGTTTGTGAAACCTCAACTCCTTTCAAAGATTCCCCTCCTTCTGAGCCTCTGAGAAAGCTCAACATTTTCTTCTGAAGTGTCAGTTTTTTCTTAGAGGTGGAGAGTGACATTGATGGCTTCTTTGGTACAGTTGGAAAGTGGGGAAGGCTCTCCCGAGGGGAAGCGTGGCCGTGCTGGGCACAGCACAGACCGGTGGCATCGGCCGTCCGGAGCGTGCACAGGAGCAGAGAAAGGCAAACCACAGGCGAGGGCTGCAGGCCTGGCTGAGGATTGCCACCCTTGTGCCAGCTGCCCTCTAACTCCTGGCCAAGGTGAGCAGTGTGTGCAGCGCTCTGGGCACAGGGGAGGGAGCCGGGCTGCTCCGCAGGCTCCGGCACAGGGCAGCCTCCTTCAGGCACGGCGCTTCTGCCGGGGGAAGCGAGGCCAGCGGCAGGCAGGGACAGCTTGTCAGCTCACATCTGCAGGAGCCGGGGCCTCACACGGCTCTGGGAGGAAGCGCCTGCAGTGCTGGAGTTGTGCACTGAGCCAGAGCAAAAGAGTGAAATGCAGAGTGTTCTGCAGAAATATTCCGGGGCGCCAGGCCAGCCTGCTTTGAGCTCTCTGGCACACAGCAAGCACTGTGCAATGCAGCCCTGAGCTGCTGGGAGATAGAGAGGTGTTAGAGAGGAACCAACTCTGAGATGAAATTTAATGGGGTGACAACGTCATCAAAGCCAAAGAGAACTGTTTTTTAGGATGGATTCACCTGAGCTGGGTGTGTATCTCCCTCTCCCAAGAGCCAAACACACACACAACACACACACAGAAAATGCTGCTTTTTATTGCCTTTCCCAGCCCAGGGCGAACCGTGTCCCCTTTCCCTTTGGCCGGGAAATAGGAAACTTGTATTCTGTCCCCACCGCCTCCTTTTCTGTCCCCTCCCCTCTTCTCCTACTTCCCTTTTGGTTTGGTCTTCACGCTGGCCCCTCTCCCAGCTCACAGCAACACCCAACAAATCAACTAGAACAAACCCAAACCCTAAATAACAACCCCAAGAACCAACAGCTTTCGTTCTTTCTTCTCATAACCCTGCAGCTGCAGCAAAATATTACCTCCTATCTCACAGAGGGAATCGGGCAGGAGCCTGTGGCTCGTGCTTGAGCAGTGAACTGATTTGGAAGGGAGCAGAAGGGTTTCAGCAGGCAGTTTGTGTTTTTCTTCTGAATTGCTGAAGGAAAGACACAATGTGGCTTCAGTCAGCAAAAACATTTTCAAGGTGAATTAAAGAAATGCTTGTGAGCAATGCCCAGAGAAGGCAGGTTTTGAGAAAATATTGAACTGTAACAAATTGTGAATTCCCTTTGCATTAACAGACTGTTGAGCCCTCTATTCCTCCAGAGCAGTGATTGATGTGTGCAAGTGACTACCTTAGCCTTGAGAATAGTCTTCCCAAGAATGTAGCTGGAATGCATTCAATGGGAAAAGAGTGGTTGTAGGAGGCTCTTGAGCATCAGAGGAGAATTGCAGCAATGGGATGTTCCCCAAATGACCACCCGAGACTCTCAAGAGAGCCCTACTCTCCTGTCAGTAACTTCTGAGAAGTGATTTAAATATGTCAACTAATTTGAGGGAATGTTTAGCCTGTGAGTTTCAGCAAAGTAATGAGTAGGTCTTGTTTCCATGGTTACAAATGAGTAGGTGGGATTTCTGGCTGAGCACGTGTTAGGAAAGTGATTCCCCACGCACCCAGCACTGAAATAAAGTCATCTATTGACAGGTGAAAATGAAACCTTTTCCAGCTGTTCCCCTCGGGTTTACCTTTCTGGGGGCCAAAGCTCTGTGCTGCAGGTGGCCCGGGTGTGTGCAGAGCAAGGCAGCCTCCACAAAGCCCTTGGTTTCCCCACAAGTCGTCATGATTTGTTGCCAGGTGTGCCCAGCTGTGGCAGGAGAAAGAGCCCGCAGTGCAGTGGGCGCCGTGCCCTGCCCGGCCAGGGCTCTCTGGCACAGAGGAGCAGCAGCAGCACCTTTCAACCCACTCCTGCCCTGGCCTCACCTGGGACACAGAAGCCTCTGGAAATCAGCACCACCTGGCCCCTTCCCAGCTTGGAGCAGCTCCTGCTGGTGGGCACATCCTGCACTTCTACTGCTTCCAAACAGGAATCAAGGCACAGGGGGAGACGGACATACAGAGAAGCCCTGGGCTAGTGCAATAAATGGGCAAATGCATGGGGGAATGTGTTAGGAATCATTTCAGCTGTCATGCCAATCCTGCCTTCTCTCCTTTTCTCCCTTCACATTTCCTGTTCTTTTCCCTCTCACATTTCCACCCCTTCCCCCTCTCGAGTCTCACAGTTTTCCTCTCATGTTTGCCTCCCAAGTTTTACTCATTTTCCCCACCCTTTTCAGCTCCCTTTCCTCACGCTTTGCCTCTCACATTTCCCCAACTTCCCGCTTTTTCCTGCTTTTTTGTTCTCCCACGATTCTCACAATTTTCCCCTCACTTATCCTGCCCTTTTCTCCCCTCATGCTTTTCTCCTTTCCTCAGTCATTTTTCTCCAAGTTGTCTCCTCATGTTTCTCACTTTTGCCCTCATGTTTCCCAGGCTTTCCCTCTTACATTTCTCCCACTTTTCCCCTCACGTTTATCATTCTTTCCCATTCATGTTGCTTCTACTTTTCCTCTAGCATTTTCTGCCCTTTTTTCACTCCTGTTTTCTGCCACTTTTCCCATCCAACTTCCCACCCTTTTTTCTCCCCTAATGTTTCCTGCCTTTTTCTGCCCTCTGGTTTCTCCCTCTTTTCCCCTCAGGATTCTCACAATGTTCCCCTCACATTTGCTGCCTGTTTCTCTCTCTCTGCCAGTAATTTTCTCACTCTCTTCCCCTCACATTTCCCTCCATTTTTTCCTCTATGTTTTTCAGCCTTCCCTGATCATGTTTCTTAGAATTTTCCCATCATATGTCCTGCCTTTTCCTCCTCTCACCTTCCTCTCCTACTTTCACTCACATCTTCACCATTTTCCCCTCCGTTTTCTCACCCTTTCCCACACAGGTTTCCTACGCTTTTCTTCCCTCACACTTCCCTCCTTTTTCCACTCCCATTTCTCACACTTGTCACCTCATGTTTTCTGCCTTTTTCCCCCTCACATTTCTTAACCCACTGCTTCCTGTCAGTGACTCTTCCTCTTCAGTAGTTGATGAGCTTCTTTTCTTCTTTCCTGCAATCCCCTCCTCCAAAGAATGGGTGCCAGAGCTGCGCTCCAAGAAGCCCCTGCCCGTGTGTCGGCTGAACAGAATGGCTGTGCTCGACTTGAACAATCTCGTGAAGAACAACCTAAACTGCAGTGGACTTTCAATTCCCTCTAGTCTTCATAGTGTTCTAAAGAAATAGGTACCCTGAGGGATACACGTCGCAGGTGCGCAGCCGCTGCACCATCCGCCTCAAGCAGATCCCATCTCCGTTTTCATCACCTCACAGTGACTGTGACTCCTGCCTGGACGAAACCACTTGTGATGCTGCTTGATGCTAATTGGAGTCCATGTGCACAAGGAGTGCTTTTAGCCCTCTTTCAAAAAAAAAAAAAAAAAAAAAAATTATTTTAAAACGTTCAATGCCTGGAGTTTCGTATTTTCACCTATTTGAATTGCCTTGACATCAAAGTACTGCCAGTTGGCGTTCCAAACTGGCTGGTCTATGTTT
Organism: Chamaea fasciata; assembly: GCF_029207755.1. NCBI lineage: Eukaryota > Metazoa > Chordata > Aves > Passeriformes > Sylviidae > Chamaea > Chamaea fasciata. The sequence continues at coordinate 977,601 of NW_027094121.1, forward strand.
GTGTGCACAGAGCAAAGGTGCCAGACCGTGTCCTTTTCCCGGGTGTCCGTTAATGTCCATTTCAACAGGCACTGAAGGGGGGCTCTGCCTGCCCCACACAGGATGGCAGCCAGAGGGCTGAGGCTGCGCCTCCTAGTGAGATCAGCCGCCCTGGCAGCCCAGCCCCAGCCGCCATCTTGTGTGTGGCTCTCCAGCCCTGGCCGCCATCTTGTGTGTGGCTCCCTCAGCCCTGGCCGCCATCTTTTGCACTGACCTAGTCCAGCTCTTAAGCGAATGTGTTGCTGTTTTGTCGGCAGTCAGGGTCCGCCCCAAAGACACCAACACCAGCAGGACAGGCTACAGGGAATGGCACGGGTTTGGCTCAAAGCAGCCAGCCCTGACTTGTCACTGTCCTTTATCCATGAACACGTGCCCATATGCAGCCACAGCAAATGTCCAACAGCAGCTCCATCAGCCACTTCCTCCCGCTGGCGTTGGCAGACACGCGGCAGCTGCAGCTCCTGCACTTCTGCCTCTTCCTGGGCATCTCCCTGGCTGCCCTCCTGGGCCACGGCCTCGTCACCAGCGCCGTAGCCTGCGGCCACCACCTGCACAGCCCCATGTTCTTCTTCCTGCTCAACCTGGCCCTCAGCGACCTGGGCTCCATCTGCACCACTGTCCCCAAAGCCATGCACAATTCCCTCTGGGACACCAGGACCATCTCCTACGCAGGATGTGCTGCACTGCGCAGGATTTCGGCGAGGGAAGAATGCAATCAATCAATATGATTGGTAAAGCATTGTTCAACTTTATTGCTCATAACATCCGTTCTTATACTTTTGCCCCAAGAATTCAGCATACTTGTCAAATTATAATTGGTTAGCATACACTACTCATCTATACTTGATTGGCTATATCAAGCGTGAGAAGGTTCCTCCCCTTGGCATGCTGAAAACTTTGTATACGTGCTTACTGCTACGCTCTATTAAGCACAAGTTCTTTTATCTTTGGCCTGTATCCGTGCTTACTGCTGTCCCAAGGACAGCTTATCTTAGCAGCGCGTAGGCTGCTAGCACTTGGTATCGGGCCATGAGGCCTCTAATGATCCGTGGCCTTGCTCTGCTAACCATTCTTCAACAATTCCCTCTTTTTTATTTTGTGCAGCAAACGCAGTGTGTCGAGTAGTTACTGTTTCTGCTATGCGATACATCATCTGTTGCAAGCAGCAAAAAAAGCAAGATACGAAAAGTACAAGCAGTATAATAACAATCACAATATTGATTACATGTTGCAGTAGGGAGGTTATCCAAGGCCCTAGCCTGAAAGATCATAGCCAATCTGTTAAACCCAAGCCTGTGTCTTGCTGCAAATGACTAGTGAGTTCTTACAACTTAGCTATTTGGGTATGAATTGACATGGAGTGATCTCTCTGTACTACCTTGTCAAACTGCCAGAGCAGTTGTAGGTTTTCTCTTGCCCTTAAGTCTTCAATTAAGTGTACCCCCTCTAACCCTGGCTGTCCAGTAGCGATGTCGCTCTTGCAGGGTCATTAGCAGGACGGATCCATTTACTAGGTATCCATTGGGGCCCTGTGGGGGTAAGAACACAAACATAACCTCTACCCATGTACTGAACCTCTGCGGGACCTTCCCATACTCCAGTTTTGGGATCTCGGTACATGACTTTAAACAATGGCTTAGTTGCTTCCTCCTTTACTCCGCCTGAGTGGATGACCGCAGGGGGCTCCGAGTGGTCCCCCATTACACACAGATAGTTTAATACAAATAGTGTTTTTGATAGCATGGTCTGCGCATCCACCTCCTCCTTATATTTTAACAGATAATCCTTGAGTGTTTGGTGGGCTCGCTCCACAATCGCCTGACCTGTTGGTGAATGTGGGATACCTGTGATGTGTGTCACACCCCACTTCTGTAAGAACCTTTGGATCCTGCTGCTCACATATGCAGGGCCATTATCTGTCTTAATCTGTTCTGGCACCCCCATCACCGCAAAGCAAGTAGTTAGGTGTCGTACCACGTGGAGAGCTTTCTCTCCCGGCTGCGCTGAAGCCCAAATAAATTTACTGAAAGTATCAATTGTAACATGCACATATTTCAATCTACCAAAGGAGGATACGTGAGTTACATCCATTTGCCAGATCTGATTGGGTCCAAGGCCCCGTGGGTTTACTCCCATCCCTAGTCCAGGCCCATGCTGACTACAGAGAGGACAGGATCTGACAATACCACGGGCATCATTCAGAGATATGCGAAACTGTTTCTTTAGGCCTCGCGCATTCTGGTGAAAAGTCTCATGAGCAATACGTGCCTGCTGAAATCCGTCTTGTGGTACTGCAAGAGAAACCAACTGATCAGCTATGGCATTACCCTGACCCAAACCTTCTGACCATTTGTGGCTTCGAATATGCAAAATCGCAAAAGGAGCTGAGCGCAGCCGAACAGCTTGCCTCAGCTGCCTCAAAAGTTCCCATAACCTGTCATTCTTTATATCCTTTATCAATGCATCCTCAATCCGCAGCACCACCCCTACTACGTATCATGAGTCTGTGACAATATTTACACCCTGATCAGGCCAATTCATAATGATCCAAAGGACAGCCCTTAATTCTAGCATCTGCAATGAGTCCTCAGTAGTCGAGTCCACGTGCCCTCCTCCATCCATCCAGATCAAGGCAGAGCATTTGCTTTGTGATGTCAGGGCACGGTTGTCACGTGGTCGTGGTGACATCACAAGGTTGCCTTGGTGCACGGAAGGCCTCAGGGGTGTCAGAGCAGCTCTTGGCCTTGCTCAGTGCAGGAACTTGGTCCTGTGCTTGAGGCTTTTGTCAGGGGGCAGCTGCTGACTGACAGGAGACTTCTTTTAGCTAGCGTTAGAGCGCAGTCTGCAAACTTGCACAGCAGTTGCCACAATGATTGGGCAACTCGCCGCTGCAGTTTTCACTGTTTATGGAGTTGCCTATTCCTGCTATTTCCTAACTAACCTGGCAGGTAAGTAGAGGTTTTCCCTGAGTGTCACCTAACCTGGTTTTTGTGTCTTCCTGCTCTTTCTTAGTGACTGAGTTCATTTGGAAACAGAAAGGCCATCCAGATGCCGCTTGGGTAAAGCTCCTGTCAACATGTTCAGCTCCAAAGGGGGTGTGTGTAGCCACGGCCGTGCGGGCAGCATTTGCAAGGGAGCCTGCAGGGGTTGCGTTCCCTCTGTTGGAGAGTCTGTGGCAGCAGAGTTTGCCAATTCCTCCCTTGCTGGGTCAAGCAGGACAACTTTGAAAATGTAGACTGGGAGGCCTTGGAAGGTCTTCTAAAAATGCTCTGGTTGTCTCCAGTTTTCTCAAAGCATCTGCTTCATTTTCCCTTGCCCACTGCAGGTCACCTGAGCCGGGTATTCAGAGGTGCTGATCCCAAGGTGAGTAAGGAAAGAACATTTGATGTTCTTGGCGTTTAAGAATTGTGCAGCAAGCTGTGAGCTTGGCCTGTGGCAGTAGAGTGTAGAGGGCCAGCTGAGTAGGCTGCAAGAAAATCCATTTCCATGTCTACAGCAGCAAGAGCAAAGGCATCACTGCCTATTTCCTAATTTTCCATTTCAGAGCTTTAAAAGAACTAAAAGATAAGTTTTGCAGAGAGAATGTGCTTCCTGATAGTAGTCAGGGGGGAATATGTAATTTGGAGCAATTTGCAGTGTCCAGTTGAATCAGCCCATTAGAATTTAGTCTGAGGGACTTAGAATCCCCTTGCTCTGCAAGTTGATGATTTGTGCTTAGTAGAGCTGGTTCTAGAGCTGAAGAGAAAGAAGGTTCTAAATGATAGGTCATGGCCTGTGTCTAACGCTCCTGTCTGTCCACAGATCCCAGAACCAAGAGCAGACTCTCCTCTGGCTTCCTCTGCTCCTGGACGAGAAGGCAAAGAGGAGCCAAATGACCACAAGGCTCCAGCTGTGGTCACACCACAGCCGCAACTTTCCAAGACGGTAAGTGCCACTTCTGGAGGGCGCTGTCTTTAGTGCGAGGCAGAGCTGCAAGTTTCTGAGCAGCCAGCTCTTGCTGTTGGTGGCTGAGGATGCCGAGTGCTGCAGTCCTGCCAGACCTAGCCATTCCCCTCAGCCAGTGACAGCTGGAAAATGGGCTTTGAGCTGCCGTGTTTAGGCCCCAGCTTGCTGGGATTCTGATAGAGGCCAGCCTGGAGCAGGAAGGTTCCCTGTCTGCAGAGGAGGGAGCATGTCAAAGGCACTGTGCTCAGCCTTGGTGGATACGTAGGGGACGCTGTGGTCTGGGGACACCTGTCCCCCTCCACAGACTCGCCAAGTACCCACAGGCACAAAAAGTATTGATGTGACAACACAAGCTTTTTGGGGCGGTTTGTCCCCACGAGCTTCTTGGCTGTGCTTACCTGGGAGCATTTCAGAGACACACTGGGGACGTGGAGTTTCTGCTTCAAGTCAGGGATTTTGGTGCCTTGGTTGCCAGGTTGTTCTTTTGGTAAAATGGAAGCAGAGGTGGGCAGGGAAGCAGAAAGAAGTGGCTGAATTAATGTGAATTGTGGGCAGAAAGGTGAAAAAGCTGAGCTTGACAGCAGCTCCCAGTCACTGGCTGACAGCACCTTCCTAAGGGCTTGCATTTAAAATGGGATCTGGGGCTAATCTCTGCCAGCCACTTTTCTGACACAAACTCTTTTGTTGTCTCAGATCTCCACAGGCTCTTCTATTGAAGCTGCAGCAGCAGGAGCAGCAGTGTCACCTGAAGGGGCCTGGCCTGCCCCAGCTGAGCAGTGGAGCCTGGGCAGTTCCTTCATCTCCAGCACTGACAAAGCTGCTGCTCAGCAACAGGAGATGGAGTATGATGAGGATGACTTCCTGGGGTTCATGAGTACGTCTTGTGTCTTTCTTCTCTGAGGGACAGTGTATTGTGAGCACGTGTCAGCATAGCTGGACCCATTGATCCTCCTCATCTCAGTGCCCTTTGTGATTGTACAGCACAAGTCATTGAAGCTGCTTCTTGCCCAGAGCAGCTGCCCGTCCTGTGCCCTCAGATAAGACCTGGTGGGGCTGAGAAGAGAGCCCAGCTGACTCTCTGCCTCCCATCACCTGCTGGCACAAAAGGGCACTGACGTGCACCTGGGTGTGTCTGCTCTCCAAGCCAATCCTGCTGTGTCCTCAGTGGGGGCAGCAGCTTGGAAGGGGCTGGGTGTGGCCGTGCCTTCTTGCCATTGCTTGTCAGTGCTGGTGCCTGGGCTTTGGCAGCTTTGTGGCGGTGGCTGCCCTGGCACTGAGGGCTGGTGTGAGCGCCGAGGCTGGAGCCTTCCTTAGCTGGGAGAGTGCCGCTGCCGGCCGGCCGCTGCAGCGCGGAGCTGCCCCGAGGCAGCAGCCCCTGCTCTGGGCCGGCTCCTGCACGGCCTGGGCTGGGCTCACAGAGGGTCAGCATCTCCTCTGGGCAGCTGTCCGTGTCCCGCCGGCACCTGAGGAGCACTGCTGTCCTTGCTGCCCTTGCCCGCTGCGGGAAGGTGGGCGCGTGTGCGGGGCTGAGAGGGCGAGTGCAATGGCAGGGACTGATCCCTGCTGTCAGGGGGAGGAGAAGCAGTGTGGTTCTTCACGTGGGCCACGGGCAAGGGCGTCTTCCAGCTCAGCCTGCTCATCAAGGGTGAGGGTCCTGCTGCTGAAGGCCCCTTGGGGTTGTTTAGAGCATGAGCTGCTTGGGTTTACAAAGGGAAAGGCATTCCTTTGGGAAACTGCTGCAAGGTGGGGAAGATGCCCTCCTCTCCTGGGAATGCATCTCCCTGTGCTTTGTTTTCTGCCAAGGCAGCTCTTCAAAGGACTGTAGAAAATCATTCTCTGTGCTGACCTGCTTGTACTGCAGAGCTGCCTGTCTTGTTGCAATTGTTGTTGTTGTTGTTGTTGTTACCCAGCTGGCCACAAAGGACTCAGAAGGCCAGACTGTACAGCCCCAGCAGGGCTGCCTTTTGTATCTCTTGGATGGTGGGATGTCTGCTTTCAAGTGAGCATTTTGCATTTTGTTTCCCTCAGGGCAAATGGTGAGCACAGAAAATCCCCGGAGGAAATACACCGAAAAGGAAATTGTTGGCAGAGGGTGAGTCCAACCACAGTTGCTTCTACACAGTCATGGGGCAGCTGATTTGCTGCTGGAATATCTGTCAAGTGTGAAGTCAGGCAAGCTGCAAACATATTCAGACACTGGGGTTAGTCTGCCCCATCTCTCAGTAGCGGCCAGAATTTGGAAGTGTGGTCAGAAGGCATTATCAAAGACACTTCTATTTCATTGCCAGAAACAGCAACCTACCCCCTATCATAGCAGTCAGATAACACTTCTCAGGAGCATTTCTTCCCAAGAGTTTGCTGAAGGAAATAGTCTGTGGTGAGGATAAAAACCGCCCAGTTTAGAAACTGAAATCCACGATGAAAGAATCACCTGGCCTTTGGAGCTGAGGCACTAAACCCCAATGCTTCAGAAACAGGCCCGGTGCCCATGCACTGGAGAGGAACATGCATCATCTGCCTTCTGGCAGTGCCCTCCTGCATGCTGCAGGTTGGAGGCATTTCCAGCAGACATCTCCTGTCTGGGCTGGCTTTCACTCCAAGGTCTAAATGGCTTCTCCTTTCTTTGCTGCTGTTTTGTTTCTAGGGCTTTTGGAGAGGTTTGCAGAGCCATCGACACTGCCACGGGCGGAGAGGTAAATGTCAAGAGCCCCTGCAGATTCTGCTGCTCTCCAGGGCTTTCCTGTCTCGTGTCAGCTGCGGCTGCAGCTGTGGCTAGAGCTGTGCTGCAAAGGCACAAGAAGCACAGACTGGTGCCAGCCTGCCAACTGCATTTGGGGCAGCCTTTGTCCTGCTCAGCTGCCAGAAGGAAGGCAAGGAGGACAGCGGTTCCTTTCAGAGAAGGATGCTCTCCCTGGCTCTCAGATGCTCCAACAAAGGAGCATCTCACTGCTCTCTGGGGCTACGGCTTCAGAGTCCTGAATTCTCATTTCTGGCTGCCAGCAAATACATCTGAATGTTCCTGGCAGTTCCTTAGCCACCTGCAGTGCTGCACTTGGGAACTGCACGTAGGGAGAGATCTGCAAGGTGTCCCTAAAAGCCCCAAGCCCTGCCTATAGCCCGAGATGTATCCACAGAGTACCAAGTCATGCATTACTTCTTCTCAAGTACAGACAGACAGAGAGTGTGCTCAGAGCTTTGGGGGGGTGAGAGTTGACACACCATTGCTAACAAGTGGACAAGGCAAAATGTGGTCAGTGGCCACGTGTCCTGGATCTGGCCCCCAAAGGAGCAGAGAAATGGGCTGTAGGAATGTCACTTCCTAATTACTCCTTTGTCTAATTACAAGGCACTTTGGCACGGCTTGGCGGTGTCATTGCAAAATCTCTCTCCCCATGTGTGTTTTGGTCTCATTCCTCCAACTTCTAAAGTTACTGATTTTCAATGTCATTCTAGGTGGCTATCAAGAAAATCTATCTTCGGGGACCGAGCGAGATGGAGGATATTGTTACTGAAATCACGGTCATGAAGAGGAATATGAGTCCCCATCTTGTCCATTATTTAGACGGGTGAGTGGTCATGGTCTCATCCCATGAAGGTTTGTTTACATAGTAAAAGTATGCAAGGTTAAAACCCCACTTTGGACACTAGCAGAAAAGAAAGCTGTTAATTATTGCTTCATTATTATTTCTCTACTCATCTCCAATGGATGGGAAGAGAGTGCAGTTTATCTCCGTGAGTCATCCCTGGCTTTCCAACACATAGTTGAAAAATTATTCAAAAACCTGCATCAACTCTACCATAAGAAGTCAGTACCCTGTAAGTTGGCTGCCTCCATGTTGTCTCAGGATGGATTTTTTAAGGTTTCTTCAATGCTGATGAAGCATGCTAGGGAGGATTTCCCTTGGATTGTTGCCCCTCTTTTCCAGGGCTGGCCATGTCAGGAACACTAGGTGCTTCTTTCCAGAAATACCACGCGGGACAGGTTTTTCATCTTGGCGTATACTAAACTGCACTTTTTGATTGCTGGCCATCAGAGACATCTCCTTTTGACAGATGTGCTGTTCTCCTTGAGACTGCACAGACTGCAAACAACCCACAGCCCGGAGGGAATGTCTTTAATTCTTTTAATTCTGTCCTTGTCACAAAGCGACCCGGAAACAAGAATCAAGCAAAGGAGCCAACGAATGCATGTTCATCTGCATGGCCTTGTTCCCTTCTTTCAGCTACCTTGTGCATGAAGAACTGTGGCTGGTGATGGAGTACATGGATGGAGGCAGTCTTTACGACACAATCCAAAAGACTCGCCTGACAGAAGACGAGATTGCCATCATCAGTCGGGAGGTCAGTCGGGGATCCCAGCTGTGCTTCCCAGAGCTTGGGCAGGATTGTCTGGGAAAGGGGCTCAGAGCAGGAGCGATTCCGTGAGCCAGGCTTTGTTTCTGTGTGGCTGATATGCTCTGGGCAAGCAAGAGCCTCTCAAATGAACTGCCTGCCAGTGCCCCTGCACTCACTGGACTCTGTTCTTGTCCTCTTGTCTCCTGCTATTGCATTCTCACTCTGGCTCTTGTATTTGCTCTTCTCCATCTTGCCTCTCTAAACTTTGGTCTGTTGGCACTGCATTCCTTGCCTGTAAAAGCAAAGGTGGTGATGGTGGGAGCATTTGAAAGGAACAGCAAAGAAGAAAGAGAGACTCATTTCTCTGAGTCCTCAGCTGGAAAGGTTAGCAGTGCAGCCAGAGTGCTGTGTGCTTCTGAGCACATCCACTGCAGCAGCAGTCATCCTGGCTGGTTTGCAGGGCAGAGTCTACACCAGCAGTTGCTGTTGCTCTTTGGCAAGCTGACATGCCTTTCTTTAGAAAGGTGCTGCTCTGCCTGTGTTGGAGTAGCGAGCTCTTCCCCTCAGTGGCACTGTGTTCTGCCATTACTCCTCATTCCCCTGGAGAGGGAATCTTGGAGAGCTGTTTCCTTTCTTGTGTGATGAAATCACATCACTGATATTTGCCCTCCTGTTTCTGGTTTCTCTCTCAGTGCCTGCAAGGACTGCATTTTCTCCACGCCAACCATGTGATGCACAGAGATTTGAAAAGCCTCAACATCCTTCTCAAAACGGATGGCTCTGTCAAGCTGGGTCAGTATATTCTTGGGCAGGTGCAGCGTTCCAGGGATATGTGGGCTGTGGGGCTGCTTTTGAGTGAGTGCCAGCCCCCCCAAAATGGCGCTGGTGGCAGTGCAGGGAGCCTGTTGTGAGCTGACCACGCGGTGGCAACGTGCACAGACCTATGGCAAGGCTCGAGCAGTCCACAGTGGCATTGCTCTGTGCGTGTCCCTTCCAGAGGGAGGGAGCTACATGTCTAAAGTTTGAAAAGCCCCTGCTGGAGGCAGTGTAAAAAATGTGGGGATTTCTGAAGCAGCCAGCACCATATTTCCTTGGCTAAAGTCCTGAGGAAACAGAGCAGGGACGGTTGTCCAGGAGATTCAAGAGCACATTCTCAAACTTCTACCGGGAAATTCTTTTGCGTGCTTTCCTAATTGCACAGGATTCAAATAAAAACGGTCTTTTGCTCTCTCCCCAGCTGATTTTGGCCTCTCTGCTCAACTCACCCCTGAGCAGAGTAGACGGAGATCGGTGGTCGGGACTATTCAGTGGATGGCACCTGAAGTGAACGGTGAACCCTATGGGCCCAAAGTGGACATATGGTCTTTGGGAATCGTGGTCATTGAAATGGTGGAAGGAGAAGCTCCTGACTGGGAGGAAAATTCTGCCATGGTAAGGTGTAAATACTCTCTGATCCCGCTGTCTTTCTCCCCCATCCCACTTTGTGTGTGCCACTGGACAAAATGCCATTGCCATCCGCTGGAACTACTTCCACCACAGTCCCTTTCTGAAAATGTCCCGGCAGCACATCAGCATCTGCTGGGGTTTTGGTTGCATCCGTGGGGGAACTCAAGCCTTAGCCCAGGCAAACAATCTCCCTTCTCAGGCAACACTGGGCTTTGGCTTAGAAGTCGTTCCAGCTCTTTTGGCTTTGTAGACAGCCCTAATAGCAGCAAACAAGCATCTTAGAAGTGGTGTTATCTTTCCTGAAATGAAGGAAAGTAACCCAAACCCGAGGATGTTTATAAAACAGTGGTTTGGAGAGAAGAAGTGCACCCCCATTCTTCTCACAAGGAAATTTGCCTGAAACCTTGACAAGAGGGTGTGAAGGCCACAGAGTCTCTTGTGCTTCTTGTGCGGTGCTGCTGAAACACTCAGTGACCGTCTTTCTTTCCTAACCCAAGCCGTCACCTCCATGTCACTAAGATGAAGCCTGGCCATGTGGAGAGCCGGCCAAACCCACCCCTTTGTTTCCAGGCACTTTCTAGGATGGCCATGCCATTAATGCATTGACTTGAGTGTCCAAATGAGCAGAGGGCTACCACATGGATGGCGTTTCTCCCTCTTCTGCTTTGACCACCAAAATTTTCCTTTTGCTGCCTAAGGGAAGCTGAAATTTGCAGTCTGATGAGAGACGGAGGTGCAGGTGTTTCCTGTGTGCCCAAAGAGGCATTTTCGTCCCAAAACATTTGTGCATGCATCTTCATGTGTCTGTGTGGAAGATGAGATTCCAAATGTTTGTTTCCTTACCTGAGGAATAACTGAGGGATTTCCTTTCTTTGCTTGCAATTCCCATTGTTTTCAAGAACCAAGGAAAAAGCTTGATGACTTTGGTTTGATGGCAGCTGTGCTTAAGGGACCAACAAGAGCTGCAGAAATGCTTTTCATGTAATTATCTTTGGAAATAGTAGAGTGAGTTAGTAGAGCAAAGTCCCTCTTCCAAATAGCCTGTCAAGCTGCTCAGGTGAACCCTCAGAGAAGGAAACCTGCTTTTGCTGCTATTGTTTCCACTAACAAGGCCAGTCAATGAAATCAACTGCCAAGGCAAGAGCTGCTGGATGCTGGGAAAGCTGTGGCTGCATCGGGCTTTGGGTGTTTTGTTGGTCAGGAAAGTCATCTCTGCCTCTGTGCCACGGCAGAAAGTGCCACTGCAGAGTGCACCTGAAACAATGGGATCTGGGAGAGCAGTTCCAGACGTGAAAGAAGCGGGTGAGAAACTCGTGTTTCCTTTCTCTTCAGGCTCAACTCCTGAAAGCCACCAAAGGGATCCCAAAGCTGCAGCAGCCCAAGCTCCGCTCCCCTTTGCTGTGTGACTTCCTGAGCTGCTGCCTGCAGAGAGACGAGGCGCGGCGCTGGTCTGCCAAGGAGCTGCTGCAGGTAAAATGCCAAGGGGCTGCAGGGGAAACAGTGTCCCAGGGACGGGCTCCTCCTGCACTGAAGTGCAAGGCATCAGGGGAGCCTCCTCCTCCTCACCTCCACTCTTGGTGCTGTTCAAATGAGAACAGTCAGGAATCCTAGACTGGGCTGGGCTGGCAAGGGCCTGTAAGGGTCATCTGCTCCAAGTGCCCTGCAATATGACCAGGGACCTCTTTCAAGAGATCAGGATGCTCAGACCGGAGATATTTCCAGGCCTGGGGCACATAGCAGCTCTTGCAGCAAGCTGTGCCAATGTGGCCCCACTGTTGCTCCTTAGACGTACTCTGATTCAATCTCCTTTTCCTTTGAAAAATATTGCCCTGCCTTTGAGGCTCTTAGCTTGCAAAGTAATGGTTCATTCTTGTTTGTTTTTTTTTTTTTTTTCTTTGTGCAGCATCCATTTGTAACATCAGCCAAGCCTGTGTCCAGCCTGGTGCCACTGATCACTTCAGTGAAAGAGTGGAAGGAGGAGACAGGAATCAGACAACTGTTTTCTCCAACACCAGTATAGAGAAGGATTGTACAATAGGACTGTAGAGTAGGATTGCAGCTAGGACAGTGGAGTAGGATAGTAGCATAGGATTGGAAATAAAGTTTGTGAAACCTCAACTCCTTTCAAAGATTCCCCTCCTTCTGAGCCTCTGACAAAGCTCAACATTTTCTTCTGAAGTGTCAGTTTTTTCTTAGAGGTGGAGAGTGACATTGATGGCTTCTTTGGTACAGTTGGAAAGTGGGGAAGGCTCTCCCGAGGGGAAGCGTGGCCGTGCTGGGCACAGCACAGACCGGTGGCATCGGCCGTCCGGAGCGTGCACAGGAGCAGAGAAAGGCAAACCACAGGCGAGGGCTGCAGGCCTGGCTGAGGATTGCCACCCTTGTGCCGGCTGCCCTCTAACTCCTGGCCAAGGTGAGCAGTGTGTGCAGCGCTCTGGGCACAGGGGAGGGAGCCGGGCTGCTCTGCAGGCTCCGGCACAGGGCAGCCTCCTTCAGGCACGGCGCTTCTGCCGGGGGAAGCGAGGCCAGCGGCAGGCAGGGACAGCTTGTCAGGTCACATCTGCAGGAGCCGGGGCCTCACACGGCTCTGGGAGGAAGCGCCTGCAGTGCTGGAGTTGTGCACTGAGCCAGAGCAAAAGAGTGAAATGCAGAGTGTTCTGCAGAAATATTCCGGGGCGCCAGGCCAGCCTGCTTTGAGCTCTCTGGCACACAGCAAGCACTGTGCAATGCAGCCCTGAGCTGCTGGGAGATAGAGATGTGTTAGAGAGGAGCCAACTGTCAGATGAAATTTAATGGGGTGACAACGTCATCAAAGCCAAAGAGAACTGTTTTTTAGGATGGATTCACCTGAGCTGGGTGTGTATCTCCCTCTCCCAAGAGCCAAACACACACACAACACACACACAGAAAATGCTGCTTTTTATTGCCTTTCCCAGCCCAGGGCGAACCGTGTCCCCTTTCCCTTTGGCCGGGAAATAGGAAACTTGTATTCTGTCCCCACCGCCTCCTTTTCTGTCCCCTCCCCTCTTCTCCTACTTCCCTTTTGGTTTGGTCTTCACGCTGGCCCCTCTCACAGCAACACCCAACAAATCAACTAGAACAAACCCAAACCCTAAATAACAACCCCAAGAACCAACAGCTTTCGTTCTTTCTTCTCATAACCCTGCAGCTGCAGCAAAATATTACCTCCTATCTCACAGAGGGAATCGGGCAGGAGCCTGTGGCTCGTGCTTGAGCAGTGAACTGATTTGGAAGGGAGCAGAAGGGTTTCAGCAGGCAGTTTGTGTTTTTCTTCTGAATTGCTGAAGGAAAGACACAATGTGGCTCCAGTCAGCAAAAACATTTTCAAGGTGAATTAAAGAAATGCTTGTGAGCAATGCCCAGAGAAGGCAGGTTTTGAGAAAATATTGAACTGTAACAAATTGTGAATTCCCTTTGCATTAACAGACTGTTGAGCCCTCTATTCCTCCAGAGCAGTGATTGATGTGTGCAAGTGACTACCTTAGCCTTGAGAATAGTCTTCCCAAGAATGTAGCTGGAATGCATTCAAGGGGAAAAGAGTGGTTGTAGGAGGCTCTTGAGCATCAGAGGAGAATTGCAGCAATGGGATGTTCCCCAAATGACCACCCGAGACTCTCAAGAGAGCCCTACTCTCCTGTCAGTAACTTCTGAGAAGTGATTTAAATATGTCAACTAATTTGAGGGAATGTTTAGCCTGTGAGTTTCAGCAAAGTAATGAGTAGGTCTTGTTTCCATGGTTACAAATGAGTAGGTGGGATTTCTGGCTGAGCACGTGTTAGGAAAGTGATTCCCCACGCACCCAGCACTGAAATAAAGTCATCTATTGACAGGTGAAAATGAAACCTTTTCCAGCTGTTCCCCTCGGGTTTGCCTTTCTGGGGGCCAAAGCTCTGTGCTGCAGGTGGCCCGGGTGTGTGCAGAGCAAGGCAGCCTCCACAAAGCCCTTGCTTTCCCCACAAGTCGTCATGATTTGTTGCCAGGTGTGCCCAGCTGTGGCAGGAGAAAGAGCCCGCAGTGCAGTGGGCGCCGTGCCCTGCCCGGCCAGGGCTCTCTGGCACAGAGGAGCAGCAGCAGCACCTTTCAACCCACTCCTGCCCTGGCCTCACCTGGGACACAGAAGCCTCTGGAAATCAGCACCACCTGGCCCCTTCCCAGCTTGGAGCAGCTCCTGCTGGTGGGCACATCCTGCACTTCTACTGCTTCCGAACAGGAATCAAGGCACAGGGGGAGACGGACATACAGAGAAGCCCTGGGCTAGTGCAATAAATGGGCAAATGCATGGGGGAATGTGTTAGGAATCATTTCAGCTGTCATGCCAATCCTGCCTTCTCTCCTTTTCTCCCTTCACATTTCCTGTTCTTTTCCCTCTCACATTTCCACCCCTTCCCCCTCTCGAGTCTCACAGTTTTCCTCTCATGTTTGCCTCCCAAGTTTTACTCATTTTCCCCACCCTTTTCAGCTCCCTTTCCTCACGCTTTGCCTCTCACATTTCCCCAACTTCCCGCTTTTTCCTGCTTTTTTGTTCTCCCACGATTCTCACAATTTTCCCCTCACTTATCCTGCCCTTTTCTCCCCTCATGCTTTTCTCCTTTCCTCAGTCATTTTTCTCCAAGTTGTCTCCTCATGTTTCTCACTTTTGCCCTCATGTTTCCCAGGCTTTCCCTCTTACATTTCTCCCACTTTTCCCCTCACGTTTATCATTCTTTCCCCCTCATGTTGCTTCTACTTTTCCTCTAGCATTTTCTGCCCTTTTTTCACTCCTGTTTTCTGCCACTTTTCCCATCCAACTTCCCACCCTTTTTTCCCCCCTAATGTTTTCTGCCTTTTTCTGCCCTCTGGTTTCTCCCTCTTTTCCCCTCAGGATTCTCACAATGTTCCCCTCACATTTGCTGCCTGTTTCTCTCTCTCTGCCAGTAATTTTCTCACTCTCTTCCCCTCACATTTCCCTCCATTTTTTCCTCTATATTTTTCAGCCTTCCCTGATCATGTTTCTTAGAATTTTCCCATCATATGTCCTGCCTTTTCCTCCTCTCACCTTCCTCTCCTACTTTCACTCACATCTTCACCATTTTCCCCTCCGTTTTCTCACCCTTTCCCACACAGGTTTCCTACCCTTTTCTTCCCTCACACTTCCCTCCTTTTTCCACTCCCATTTCTCACACTTGTCACCTCATGTTTTCTGCCTTTTTCCCCCTCACATTTCTTAACCCACTGCTTCCTGTCAGTGACTCTTCCTCTTCAGTAGTTGATGAGCTTCTTTTCTTCTTTCCTGCAATCCCCTCCTCCAAAGAATGGGTGCCAGAGCAGCGCTCCAAGAAGCCCCTGCCCGTGTGTCTGCTGAACAGAATGGCTGTGCTCGACTTGAACAATCTCGTGAAGAACAACCTAAACTGCAGTGGACTTTCAATTCCCTCTAGTCTTCATAGTGTTCTAAAGAAATAGGTACCCTGAGGGATACACGTCGCAGGTGCGCAGCCGCTGCACCATCCGCCTCAAGCAGATCCCATCTCCGTTTTCATCACCTCACAGTGACTGTGACTCCTGCCTGGACGAAACCACTTGTGATGCTGCTTGATGCTAATTGAAGTCCACGTGGACATTCCCAGCACTTTTTCCTGCACTTTCTGCCCACCAAGCAGAAATGGAGCTTTTTAGAAGCTTCTTACAGTGTCACCTGAAAGAGCAGTGCTGCCGTCAGCACGTTCCCAGCCTTTCTTCCCTGGGAATATTTCTTTCCCAGAGCCAGCCTCACACCCTGTGTGCCACGTAGGAAAAGTGCTTTCCCTACAAAGCTGAAGGGATTTTCAGGGAGTCCCACCCAGCAGAAAATGCCTGAGAGGGGCTGTGGATGGTGTCCAGCAGCTCCTCGTGGCCCAGCAACCTTCCCCAAACACCGAGCGCTTCCAGGAAACGGGAAAGAAACACACATCCCATGGGCCTGGGAAGAGGGTCTGGCTGAATCTGTGCTCCTCACACACATCTTCAGGGGAAGGAGGAAAAATAAACGGGCTCCAAACAGGATAAATGGCTCCCTGTGGGGCTTGGCTGGGGGTTTATCCTACAGCCACAGCATCCCAGTCCCAATGGATGCAGGGCCTGGCTCAATCCCAGTTTGGGGCTGGAAGAAAAGCACCAACAATCAGTTTGCTGAGGCAGAAGCCTGTGGTGGAGCTGTGAGAAAACCTTTGTGCTGTTGCAATATTTTCCTCGTTGCTTTTGTGCGCTCTGCAAACAGATTTGGCAAGCAGGCATTGTTACCCTGGGATCCTCCTCCAGGATTTATTGGGGGTGTTTAATACCTGCCACAACCACCCTGCATTTCCCTGAGCTGGCACTAAATGCTGGCCCTGAAGTGACAATTTATGGTTGGGTCTGTTGTCTCAGGATAAACCACAAAGCCAATAGTGGTTGTAAAAGTGCCACTCCCAAAGCGTCCCACTCCCAAAGAGTCTCGTTCCCAAACTGTCCCAAAATGTCCCATTCCCAGTGTCTCATTCCCAAAGTGTCCCATTCCCAAAGAGTCCCATTCCCACAGTGTCCAATTCCCAAAGTGTCTCCACTCCCAAAATGTCCCAATGTGTCCCATTCCCAGTGTCCCCTTCCCAGTGTCCCACTCCCAGGGCATGGGGAAGCTCCTGCTGGTCGTTCCCATCACCTCCCAGCTGAGGGACAAGGAAGAAAACCCAGGGATAAAATGTCTGCAACTCCTGTTCTGATAACAGCTGGGAAGGTGCTTTAGCCCCCAGGCACTGCTGCCTCCAATCCAGGTTATCTTTGGGTTGGAATCATGGAATTTGGGATGGAAGGACCTTCAAGCCCCACCCTGCCATGGGCAGGGACACCTCCCACTGTCCCAGGGGCTCCAACCTGGCCTTGGACACTCCCAGGGATCCAGGGGCAGCCACAGCTGCTCTGGGAATTCCAGCCCAGCCCTCCCCACCCTCCCAGGGAGGAATTCCTTCCCAAGATCCCATCTAAATCTCTCCTCCCATAGTTTAAAGCCATTCCTCCTTGTCCTGGCACTCCAGGTCCTTGTCCAAGGTCCCTCTGCAGCTCTTTCAGGCTCCCTTGTGGTCTTGGAAGGCCCCAATGAAATCTCCCCAGGTCTTTCTCTTCTCCAGGCTGGACAGCCCCAACCCCCGGTCTGAGCAAAGTCTCCTGCAGCCAGCTGCAGAAAAACGCAAAAATATCCAACAACTTCTCCAATTCTGCATTTGTAGTTAATGAAACAGATTGATGAGGGAAAACCCAAATTGCTTTATCAGCAAGGCTGAGCTGAACCAGCCCCTCCTAAACTCCTGCCCCTTCCTTGCTTTGGAAACACAGCAAATGGAAAGATGGAAACAGATGGAAACACAGCAAAAACAAAAGAAGGAAGGATTAATTTGGTTTGATTTTTGGTATTGATCTTCTACCCCCTCACATTTCTTTTAGCACACATCCCATTTCTGTTGCCTTCTCCAGCTCACTGAAACCTTCTGGGACTGCAGTGATGGCCCCTCCTGAGCCAGGCTTCTCCTGCCCTGGGGCAGAATTGTTTTCTGTTCCGTTCATGATGAGCAATGAGATCTTTCCTGCCAAAAAAACCTGGGTGAATTCAGCCCAGGTGCTGTGACTCTTCCCCTGGCACTGCCAGGCGTTTTCTCTCCCAGCCACATGAAATATTAACATCCCTCCCCTCCCTTTTCAGAGTCTTGTGAAGAAATGGCAATTTATCCCTAAATCAAATTTACTCTGCTGCCCCTCAAACCCTGCAACCACCACAACAAACATGGAAAGCTGATCATTAGACTTCAGAAGGCTGGGAAAAAGAATTGATTACAAAGAAATCTCTGACCTTTGGAGCTGTTCAGATCAGTGTAACTCCCCCAGCAGCACCTTCTGAATGCACCAGGGAGGTGGATCTCGGATGTCTCCTTGTGCCACTGGAATACAGGAGTTTTCCAGGTTGATAACAATTCCCTCAGGGAAGAGGCTCGTGGATCCCGAGGCTGGAGCAGAGCCAGAGGATTTGCCAGGGGAAGGAAAAGGGCTCAGTGGTGATGGGAGCGTTTCCCACGATTGTGCTGTAAATACCCTCAGCACTCACTCCCCTCCCATTGTTCTCCTCTGGAATCAAGGGCAGGCAGGATCAGGGAAAGAAGGAAAGCAAAATGTCAATACAGGTTGGAGCTTTCTGCAGGGAAACTCTGCAATGGCTAACACACACAAAAAGGGGAAAGTTCTCCCTTAAATACTCAAATTAAAAATCCTTCCAGAGGGAAAGGTGGGTGATATCAGGGATTCAGGCACAACATCACTTCAATCATGGGTTACACTATATATATATAGATGTATTTATTTATAATTTATGTAGATGTGGCACTGTGGTGTTGGTAAACACATCACCAATCTAAAGAGATCTATGCTTAATAAATAATTATAGCAGCAGGCTCTTAACTGGCAGCAAATTATTTCATCTGGGATAATTTCATTCATTTCATCCATACAAATAGTTCAGCACATTCTAAAACCTGGAAGAATAAAATTCCACAATTCTGAAGGGATTTTTGTTTTGGAAAAAAACCCAAATTACCTAACCCATCCTGGACATGGTTTTATATCCTAAGCCAAACGCAAATATTATAACCCAAATCCCTCCCTGGGAGGGTGATGAGGGCTGGGATGGAATTCCCAGAGAAGCTGTGGCTGCCCCTGGGTTCCTGGAAGTGTCCCAGACCAGGCTGGAGCAGCCTGGGACAGTGGGAGGTGTCCCCGCCCATGGCAGGGCTTGGGAATGAGAGATTTAAGGTCCCTTCCAACCCATCCAGCGTGGAATTCCATGGTTCTGTGAACATTTGAAGGTACCGAATCCTCATTTGCCTCCACCCACCATGCCACCGACGCCACATAGAGCAAATAGACTGCCCTCATCACACAGCGCGCCCATATTAAAACACAAATCACCCATAAATTTTAAAAATAATTACAAACTGACCAGAAAAAAGAAACAACTTTAGTCTCACAGACAAAGAAAAGCAAGAACAAATGACACAAGCTATAAAAGCTCCTCCGTACAACCAACTGCCAGCAAAAACACCACGCTACGCCCTTTTCACTGACGGTTCCTGTCGCATTGTAAAAATTAACCGCAAGTAGAAAGCAGCCATATAAAACCCCACACGACAAGTTGCAAAAGCCACTGAAAGGAAAAAAAAATCAAGTCAGCTTGCTAAACTCAAAGCTGTCCAATTAACCCTTGACATTGCTAAAAACAAAGAGTAGCCAAAGCTCTACCTCTACACTAATTCGTAAGTAGTAGCCAATGCTCCATAGAGTTGGCTAAAAAAGTAGAAAAAAGCCAACTAGCAACATAAAAAAAAAAACAATCTAGGCTGCTGATGAAAAAAAAAAAAACATTGCCACTCGCGTAAAAAAAATTACCTGTAAAAATCTGCCACGTAAATCCCCATGTTCCCAAGAATCAAGCTAATAAAAACCACCAAAATAATGAGCAAGTCAATCAAGCTGCCAAAATAAAAGTATCAAAATTTAAATTAGCAAGACAGAAAAAAGTTGTTCCTAGCTCAATAAGCCCATAATGCCTCGAATCATCCAAGCAAAAATGCCACCTCTAAGTGAGCCCAAAACCAAGAAGTAAATTTAACCATAGACAGTATTTCTCAAGTTATCCATAACTATAAAACACGAGCTGCAATCAAGCAAACCAAGCAAGTAAAGCCCTTAGAGTATAGAAAGCAGTAGTCCAAATATAAATATAAAAAAACCTAACAAATTAACTACATCAGCCTTCTCCAAACATGCCAGGGCAAGCGCTATGTACTAACCATAGGAAAAGCCACCACTAAATAGTTAAAAACCTACCCTGTGCCTCATGCTACTGTCCAAAACACCATCCTGAGCCTAAAAAAACAAGTCCTGTGAAAACACAGCACCCCTGAAAAAATCAAACAATAAAACCCATTTCAAAAATTGTCTTATAAGCACCTAAGCTAAAAAACATAGCATTAAGTAAGTATGCCATATTCCTTATCATGCACCAGCGGTCGAAAAAATTAAACAGTGCAATAACCTGCTTAAAACTACCTTAAAAGCACTAAGTAAAAAAACTTTC